>NC_057739.1:45708756-45719013 GCF_004010195.1 Chiloscyllium plagiosum
ACATCCCCAATCCTTATCACACCCCCTCCTTACCACCTCCCCACCCTTATCACACCCCCTCCTCATTACCTCCATCCCTCTCCAGATCCATCGCCGACGCCCCCATTCCCCATCACTCATGTCTTGAAGCAAATATCACTGGAAGACTGTTTCTTGTTAATCTCAACAACAATCAGTATTTATGTAGTGCCTTTAACGTAGTAAAATATCCCACGATGCTTCACAGGAATGTAATCACTCAAAATTTGGCAACAACTACATAAGGAAATATTAGAACAGGGTGATAAGTTGGTCAAAGAAAGAGGTTTTAAGCAGAAATGAAGGGTAGACACGTTTCAAGGGGTCATTGCAGGCAAATGTCCAATTTTCATACATAAGCCCCACAGTCTGCACAGCAGATACTGAAATCTGGATTAGTGGTGCTGGAAGGGCACAGCAGTTCAGGCAGCATCCAAGGAGCAGCGAAATCGACGTTTCGGGCAAAAACAGATTCCTGATGAAGGGCTTTTGCCCGGAACGTCGATTTCGCTGCTCCTTGGATGCTGCCTGAACTGCTGTACTCTTCCAGCCCCACTGATCCAGATTCTGGTTTCCAGCAGTCATTGTTTTTACCACAGCAGATGCTAAACCAAGGTGACATCACCTCAAGTGCAACCCTGCGTGACACAGGTGTTGACACTTAGCAGGAGTCACTGAAGACTGACTGTGATAGAGTCAGGAGCACTAACCCAGAGACATACAGGTTTATCAGCTAACTCCATCCAAACCCAGAACTGACCAGGAATGTCCTTCATCTGTGTCCCTCAGTCATAGTCATAGAGATGTACAGCATGGAAACAGACTCTTCGGTCCAACCTGTCCATGCCGACCAGATATCCCAACCCAATCTAGTCCCACCTGCCAGCCTCCAGCAAACAACAGAGCCACTCAGAGAACCCTTCCTTTATTTGTACTGGATTGTGTCAACTATTCAGCTCTTCCGTAGCAGTTTGAGGGATATAGATTTTTTCTTCATTCTCGTTCATGGGATGTGAGTGATGCTGGTTAGGTCATCATTTATTTCTCATCCCTAATTTCCCTGGAGAGTCTTTAAGAGTCAACCACATTGTTGTGGGTCTGGAGTCACATATAGTCCAAATCAGGTAAGGATGCCAGATTCTAAAGACATTAGTGAACCAGATGTATTTGTATGATAATAAGCATTATTTACATGGTCACCATAAGACTAGCATTGTTTTAATTATAGATTTTACTTAATTCAAGTTTCCCTGTCTGCCATGGTAACCCAGTGATATTACCATTATGGCCCCATGATGAGACATTGGGTCATTTATAAATTAAATCACTATTACTGCCGGTGTATTATCATGATGGAAATCCAAGTCACTCCACCCTCTGTGGGCAATCACAGCACTGAAAATATCCATAAGCTGTTGGATTGTCAAACAAATCCAACTGGTTAGCAGAGAACTTTGATGGAAAGCAGCCGTTCTTATTCAGACTGTGTCTAAATGTGACTCTTGTTCCCCACAATGCTGTCACACAAGTCACTCTGGGCCAGAGAAATGCAATCAACAATTTCCCAGAAAATCAGGATTTCCCTATGACGACTCTCCCATTATTTAATTGTAAAACAAGCCCCCAAGTTCTTTCCCTCTTCCCCAGTTGATTTAAAAATTCTTTGGTGATCTCATTGAACTATGGAGGGGCTGAATGGCCTCCTGCTGTTCTTGTGTTCCCTACCACCAGGTCCCATCTGCAACATCTCTGAGGTCAAGCAGCTCAGTTTAGTCTTAGAGTTCATCCTTCCCAACACTAATAAGGCACAGGCTCCTCACCCAAGAGAAAACTTGTACAGGTTTTCTCTTGCAAGGTCAGTAGTCTTTTGAGCTGGATTGAAGTTATACTAACAGCTGTTATCTGTCCACAGGAGTGATTGATGTCAGGTATGTGTGTGCTGACCCTGAGACGAGGGAGGAAGCACAGCAGGAACTCTGCCACCAGACATTCCAGCCTCACACACGCTTCATGCAGTGTAATCTTCAACCCTGTCCCCCCCGGTAAGTTTTAGCATGGCATTGCCAAGTGTTATTGCTCACTTAGAAGATCTCACTTCCTTCAAACTGCCACATCAAACATTCCGAGGCAAGAAAAACTCAGGTATCAGTAAAAGTGATCATGAGACTCTCAGATTGTTCTAAATCCAACCTAGTTCATCACATCCTTTGCAGGGACAGAAAAGTGCCATCCTGACCTAGTCTGGGTTTACACGGGAGTTTAGACTTCCCATTTCCCAAGGCTTCTTAGACAGCACCTTCCAAAACCACGACCGTTTCCATCTGGAAGGACAGGGGCAGCAGATCCACGGGAGCACCACCATGTGCAAGTTCCCCTCCAAGCCACTCACCATCCTAACTTGGAAATATATTGTCATTCCTTCACTGTCATGAGGTCAAAATTCTCGAAATGCTTCCCTAAGGGCAACTAGGGATGGACAATAAATGTGACCCAGCCAGTGATACTTGCTCCCTGAGAATGAATTATAAATATAAGCAAAAATAGAAATATAAAAGAATGCTTAACAGGTGCACACATTGCAGTAGTGATTGAATAGTAGTCAGGAGAGGAGAACCTGGCTACTATGAATCCAGAGATACAGAGGTTGTCTGTAACAGTGTATATAACTGTTATTTCTTCTTTGCAAGGTGGGAAGTCAATGTGTTTGGTCCATGCAATGTGAGTTGTGATGGTGGGATTCAGGAGAGGGACGTGTACTGCATAAAGGAAGAGAGGAGTGTGAGACAAAGGGTGCCTCCTTCATCATGTGAAAGTACACTCAGGCCGGCATCAACACAGATCTGTAACACAGAGCCCTGTCCTGTGCGGTAAGTACTTTTCATTGGTGAAAAATTGTTCTTGAGCTTTGCCTTCAATTCAGCATCCAATCCAATATTGAACACACCAAAATCAATCTCTCCCTTTCAAACCCCCTGCCAACTCATCAACACCCAAGACCCACTGACAAACCAAAACCCAATCTCCAGAATCAACTGACTCCCAAACCTCCCTCTAACCCCCCACCTCCACCTGCCTTCTCCCAAGCTCCTGCAAATGCCAGTGCTCTAAGCACACCCATCTCCACCCTCTGACTCTTCCATTTCAACCTCCTTAAACCCTGACACACAATCTTGCACCAAACCCATCAACTCCCCTACCCACAACAAATTCACCAGCACTCACTCTCTAACCCAGTGCCAATGTTGCACCAACTACATTTTCAACTCATCAAACTGTTGAGATTCCACTGCCACTGCATATTTTAATAGTTCTTAAGGTATGGGCATTGCTGCTGGGCCAACATTTATCGGCTGTCTCTAGTTGCCCTTGAGAAGGTGGTGCCACCTTGAATCAGTGGTGTGGGTAGAGCCACAATGCCCTTAGGGAGGGAATTCCAGGACTTTGACCCAGCAACAGTGAAGGAATGGTGATATATTTCCAAGTTAGGATGGTGGGTGGCTCGGAGGGGA
This sequence comes from Chiloscyllium plagiosum, assembly GCF_004010195.1. Taxonomy (NCBI): domain Eukaryota; kingdom Metazoa; phylum Chordata; class Chondrichthyes; order Orectolobiformes; family Hemiscylliidae; genus Chiloscyllium; species Chiloscyllium plagiosum. The sequence goes on from NC_057739.1 coordinate 45,712,284, forward strand.
ACTTGCAGGGGGTGGTGTGCCCATGTATCAGCTGCTCTTTTCCTTCTAGATGGAAGTGGTTGTGGGTTTGGAAGGTTGTGTCAAAAAAGCCTTGGTGAGTTGCTGATTATGTCATTATTCCAAACATATATTGGTTTTGAGTAATTATTTCTAAAGAGCTCATATTGATACTACTTCTTCTCCCATCACTTAGGGATATACATAGTGCTTCACGAATAATTGATCACTTCCAATGGTCAAACATTAGCATCCACTATTGCCATGTGACCACATGAAATAGAAACAGTTCAGCCGGCTCGGCCTTTCAGTAGAATCATGGCTGATCTGATATTCCACACATTCACTTTCCTGACCTTTCACTATAACCCTTCATTCCCCATCTGATTAAGAATCTATCTCGGCCTTAAATATACACAATAACTCTGCCCCCACCGAGCTCTGTGGCAAGGAGTTCCAAAGACTCATGACTCCCTGAGAGAAGAAATTCGTCCTCAACTCAGTCTTAAATTGATGCCCCTTTATTCTGAGACTGTGCCTCTGGTCCCTCTCAGCATTGACCCTGTCAAACCCCTTAAGAATTTGATATGTTTCAATGAGACCACCTCCCATTCTTCTAAGCGCCAGTGAGTAGAGTTCCAACCTGTTTAGCCTTTTCTCACAAGACAGCCGTCTATTCTGGGGATCATCATATTGGCCTTTTAGATTATTTAACTTGCACAAGTCTATTATCCTGAGTTATTTTAGAGTAATAATCTAGGCTTTCCTGATCTATCCTTCTAATGAGCTACTTCCTCATTCCTTGGGATGAAATCTCTCTTTTCTTCCCTCATGGAATATGGATCATGAGCACAGCCAACTGTGAGACTTCTCCAGCTGATGGCATGAACAGGTTTCCTTTCTCTAACCCATCGTGTAGATGGCAGACCAAGTCTGAATCGTGCAGTGTGTCATGTGGAGGAGGTTTCAGGAGAAGGCTGCGGTACTGTATAAAAAATCAGGGAGAAATGGAACAGCTTGTACCGCAAAAAGAATGTCTCCATTTGCCTAAACCTGAAGACGGGGAACCCTGTAATCACCATCCATGCCCACCAAGGTTTGTGATATTTTCCATTTTCTTCTCAATTTCCTGGAAACACTGACTCTCACTGGGATACAGCTTCGCACACACTGACTCTCACTGGGGTACAGTCCCACACACACTGACTCTTACTGGGGTACAGGGTCCCACACTCACTGACACTCACTGGGGTACAGCTTCACACACACTGACTCTCACTGGGATACAGTCCCACATGCACTGACTCTCACTGGGGTACAGTCCCACACACACTGACTCTTACTGGGGTAAAGCTTCCACACACACTGACGCTCACTGGGGTACAGTCGCTCACACACTGACTCTCACTGGGATACAGCTCACACACACACTGACTCTCACTGGGGTACAGTACCACACACACTGACTCTCACTGGAGTACAGCTCCCATTCACACTGACTCTCTCTGGGGTACAGCTTCCACAAACAGTGACTCTTAGTTGGGTACACCTCTCACACAGACTGACTCTCACTGGGGTACAGTCCCACACACACTGACTCTCACTGGGGTACAGTCCCTCACACACTGACTCTCACTGTGCTACAGCTCCCACTCACACTGTCTCTCACTGGGGTACAGTCTTACACACACTGACTCTCACTGGGATACAGCTACCACACACACTGACTCTCAATGGGGTACAGTCCTATACACACTGACTCTGACTGGGATACAGTCCCCCACACTCTGACTCTCAATTGGGTACAGTTCCCACACACACTGACTGTCACTTGGATACAGTCCCACACACACTAATTCTCACTGGGGTACAGCTCCCATACACACTAATTCTCACTTGGATACAGTCCCACACGCACTTATTCTCACTGGGGTACAGTCCCACACACACTGACCCTCACTTGGGTACAGTCCCACACACACTAACTCTCAATGGGGTACAGTCCTACACACACTGACTCTCAATGGGGTACAGCTTCCACACACACTAACTCTCACTGGTGTACAGTCCCGCACACATTGACCCTCACTGAGATACAGCTCCCTCACACACTGACTCTCATTGGAGTACAGCTCCCATTCACGCTGACTCCCACTGGGGTACAGTCCCACAAACAGTGACTCTTACTCGGGTACACCTCTCACACAGACTGACTCTCACTGGGGTACTGTCCCACACACACTGACCCTCACTGGGGTACAGTCCCACACACACTGACTCTCACTGGGGTACAGTCCCACACACACTGACTCTCAATGTGGTACAGCTTCCACACACACTGACTCTCACTGGGGTACAGTCCCTCACACACTGACTCTCATTGTGGTAAGGCTCCCACACAACTGGCTCTTATTGGGGTACAGCTCCGTCTCACACTGACTCTTACTGGGGTACAGTCCCCACACACACTGACACTCACTGGGATATTGTCCCCCACACACTGGCTCTTACGGGGGTACAGCTTCCATTCACACTGACGCTTATTAGGGTACAACTCCGACTCACATTGACTTTCAATGGGGTACAGTCCCACACACACTAACTCTCACTGGAGTACAGACCCACACACATTGGCTCTCACTGGGGTACAGCTCCCACGCACATTGACCCTCACTGGAGTACATACCCACACACACTGACTCTCACTGGGGTACAGTCCCTCACGCACTGACTCTCACTGTGCTACAGCTTCCACACACACTGACTCTCACTGGGGTACAGTCCCTCACACACTGACTCTCATTGGGGTACAGCTCCCACACACACTGACTCTCAATGGGGTACAATCCCTCACACACTGACTCTCACTGGGATAAAGCTACCACACACACTGACTCTCACTGGGCTATAGTCGCATACACACTGACTCTGACTGGGATACAGTCCCCCACACTCTGACTCTCACTAGGGTACAGCTCCCACACACACTGACTCTCACTTGGATACAGTCCCACACACACTAATTCTCACAGGGGTACAGACCCACACACACTGACCCTCGCTCGGGTACAGGTCCCCCACACACTGACTGTCACTGGGATACAGTCCCACACGCACTGACTCTCACTGGGGTACAGTCCCACACACACTGACTCTCACTGGAGTACAGTCCCTCACACACTGACTCTCACAGGGGAACAGCTCCCACACACACTGACTCTCACTGGGGTACAATCCCTCACACACTGACACTTTCTGGGGTACAGCTCCCCCTCACACTGACTCTTATTCGGGTACACCTCCCACACACACTGACTGTCACTGGGATACAGTCCCATAACACTCACTCTCACTGGGGTACAGCTCCCACACACACTGACTCTCACTGGGGTACGGCTACCACACACACTGACTCTCACTGGGGTACAGCTGCCACACACAATGACTCTCACTGGGGTACAGTCCCACACACCCTGACTCTCACTGGGGTACAGTCCCATGCACACTGACTCTCACTGGAGTACCGCTCCCCCTCACACTGACTCACAATGGGGTACAGCTCCCATACACACTGACTCACACTGGGGTACAGCTCCCACGCACGCTGGCTCTCACTGGGATACAGCCCCCAACACACTGACCCTCACTGGGATACTGTCCCTCACACGCTGGCTCTTACTGGGGAACAGCTCCGACTCACACTGACTTTCACTGGGGTACAGTCCCACACACACTAACTCTCACTGGAGTACAGACCCCCACACACTGGCTCTCACTGGGGTACAGCTGCCACGCACACTGACACTCACTGGAGTAATACCCACACACACTGACTCTCACTGGGGTACTGTCCCTCACGCACTGACTCTCACTGGGCTACAGCTCCCACTCACACTGTCTCTCACTGGGATACAGCTCCCATACACACTGACTCTCACTGGGATACAGTCGCATTCACACTGACTCTCACTGGGGTACAGTCCCTCACACACTGACTCTTACTGGGGTACAGCTCCCACACACACTGACTCTCACTGGGTACAGCTCCCACACACACTGACTCTCACTGGGGTACAGTCCTATACGCACTGACTCTCACTGGGATACAGTCGCATACACACTGACTCTGACTGGGATACAGTCCCCCACACTCTGACTCTCAATCGGGTAGAGCTCCCACACACACTGACTTTCACTTGGATACAGTCCCACACACAATAATTCTCACTGGGGTACAGCTCCCATACACACTAATTCTCACTTGGATACAGTCCCACACGCACTTATTATCACTGGGGTACAGTCCCACACACACTGATCCTCACTCGGGTACAGTCCCACACACACCGACTCTCAATGGGGTACAGCTCCCCCACACACTGACTCTCACTCTGGTACGGCTCCCTCACTGGAGTACAGTCCCATACACAATGACTCTCACTGGGATACAGTCCCACACACACTGACTCTCAATGGGGTACAGCTTCCACACACACTAACTCTCACTGTAGTACAGTCCCATACACAATGACTCTCACTGAGATACAGCTCCCACTCACACTGACTCTTATTGGGGTACAGCTCCGACTCACACTGACTTTCACTGGGGTACAGTCCCACACACACTAACTCTCACTGGAGTACAGACCCACACACTGGCTGTCACTGGAGTACAGCTCCCATGCACACTCACCCTCACTGGGGTACATACCCACACACACTGACACTCACTGGGGTACAGTCCCTCACTCACTGACTCTCACTGGGCTACAGCTCCCACTCACACTGTCTCTCACTGGGGTACAGTCTCACACACACTAACTCTTACTGGGGTACAGTCCCACACACACTGACTCTCACTGGGGTACAGTCCCTCACACACTGACTCTCATTGGGATACAGCTCCCACACACACTGACTCTCAATGGGGTACAGTCCATACACACTGACTCTCACTGGAGTACACACCCACACACACTGACTCTCACTGGTTTACAGTCCCACACACACTGACACTCACTTCGGTACAGTCCCTCACACACTGGCTTTCCTGGGATACAGCTCCCACACACACTGACTCTCAATGGGGTACAGTCCTATACACACTGACTCTCACTGGGATACAGCTACCACACACACTGACTCTCACTGGGCTACAGTTGCATTCACACTGACTCTGACTGGGATACAGTCCCCCACACTCTGACTCTCAATAGGGTACAGTTCCCACACACACTGACTGTCACTTGGACACTGGAGTACAGTCCCACACACACTGACTGTCACGTGTGTATGGCTACCACATACACTGACTCTCCCTGGGATACAGTCCCACACACACTGACTCTCACTGGGGTACAGTTCCCACACACACTGACTCTCACTGGGGTACAGACCCACACACACTGACTCTCACTGGGGTACACTCTCTCACACACTGACTCTCACTGGGCTACAGTCCCACACACACTCATTTTACTGGGGTACAGCTCCCATATTCACTGACTCTCACTGGAGTACAGACCCACACACACTGATTCTCACTGGTATACAGACCCATACACACTGACTCTCACAGGGGTACAGTCCCACACACACTGACTCTCACAGGAGTACAGACCCACTCACACTGACTCTCACTGGTTTACAGACACACACACACTGACTCTCATTGGGCTACAGTCCCACACACACTGACTCTCACTGGGGTACTGCCAAACACACACTGACTCTCATGTTTGTACGGGTCCCTCACACACTGACTCTCACCAGGATACAGCTCCCACACTCATTGACTCTCACTGGGGTACAGACCCTCACACACTGAATCTCACTGGTGTACAGTCCTTCACACACTGACTCTCACTGGGATACAGCTCCCACACACACTGACTCTCACTGGGGTACAGTCCCACACACACTGACTCTCACTGGAGTACAGACCCACTCACACTGACTCTCATGTTTGTACGGGTCCCTCACACACTGACTCTCACTAGGATACAGCTCCCACACTCATTGACTCTCACTGGGGTACAGACCCTCACACACTGAATCTCACTGGTGTACAGTCCTTCACACACTGACTCTCACTGGGATACAGCTCCCACACACACTGACTCTCACTGGGGTACAGCTCCCACACACACTGACTCTCACTGGGGTACAGCTCCCACACACACTGACTCTCACTGGGGTACAGCTCCCACACACACTGACTCTCACTGGGGTACAGCTCCCACACACACTGACTCTCACTGGGGTACAGCTCCCACACACACTGACTCTCACTGGGGTACAGCTCCCACACACACTGACTCTCACTGGGGTACAGTTCCCACACACACTGACTCTCACTGGGGTACAGTTCCCACACACACTGACTCTCACTGGGGTACAGTTCCCACACACACTGACTCTCACTGGGGTACAGTTCCCACACACACTGACTCTCACTGGGGTACAGTTCCCACACACACTGACTCTCACTGGGGTACAGTTCCCACACACACTGACTCTCACTGGGGTACAGTTCCCACACACACTGACTCTCACTGGGGTACAGTTCCCACACACACTGACTCTCACTGGGGTACAGTCCCTCACACACTGACTCTCATTGGGATACAGCTCCCACACACACTGACTCTCAATGGGGTACAGTCCTATACACACTGACTCTCTGACAATGCTTCACTACCTCCACACTGACCCTCTGACAATGTTGTACTCC
>NC_057739.1:45719722-45721475 GCF_004010195.1 Chiloscyllium plagiosum
CCCACTCACACTGACTCTCACTGGGATCCAGTCCCACACACACTGACTCTCACCGTGGTACAGTCCCACACACACTGTCTCTCACTGGGGTACAGCTCCCACACACACTGACTCTCACTGGAGTACACACCCACACACACTGACTCTCACTGGTTTACAGTCCCACACACACTGACACTCACTTGGGTACAGTCCCTCACACACTGGCTTTCCTGGGGTACAGCTCCCACACACACTGACTTTCACTGGGGTACAGTCCCACACACACTGACTCTCACAGGAGTACAGACCCCCACACACTGACTCTCACTGGGGTACAGACCCACACACACTGACTCTCACTGGGGTACAGCCCCCCCACACACTGACTCTCAGTGGGGTACAGTCCCACACACACTGACACTCACTGGGGTACAGTCCCACACACACTGACTCTCACTGGAGTACAGTTCCACACACGCTGACTATCACTGGGGTTCAGTTCCCACACACACTGACTCTCAGTGGGGTACAGTCCCACACACACTGACTCTCACTGGGATATAGACCCACACACACTGACTCTCACTGGGGTACAGACCCACACACACTGACTCTCACTGGGGTACACTTTCTCACACACTGACTCTCACTGAGCTACAGCTCCCACACACACTGACTCTCACTGGGGTACAGTCCCACACACGCTGACTCTCACTGGGGTACAGTTCCCACACACACTGACTCTCACTGGAGTACAGTTCCACACACGCTGACTCTCACTGGAGTACAGACCCACACACATTGACTCTCACTGGGGTACAGCCCCCCCACACACTGACTCTCAGTGGGGTACAGTCCCACACACACTGACTCTCACTGGGGTACAGACCCACACACACTGACTCTCACTGGGGTACAGACCCACACACACTGACTCTCACTGGGTACACTCTCTCACACACTCACTCTCACTGAGCTGCAGCTCCCACACACACTGACTCTCACTGGGCTACAGTCCCACACACACTCATTTTACTCGGGTACAGCTCCCAGTCTCACTGACTCTCACTGGAGTACAGACCCACACACACTGACTCTCAGTGAGCTACAGCTCCCACACACACAGACTCTCACTGGGATACAGTCCCACACACACTGACTCTCACTGGGATACAGTCCCACACACACTGACTCTCACTGGTTTACAGACCCACACACACTGACTCTCACTGGGGTACACTCTCTCACACACTCACTCTCACTGAGCTGCAGCTCCCACACACACTGACTCTCACTGGGCTACAGTCCCACACACACTCATTTTACTGGGGTACAGATCCCACACACACTGACTCTCACTGGGTTACACTCTCTCACACACTCACTCTCACTGAGCTGCAGCTCCCACACACACTGACTCTCACTGGAGTACAGTCCCACACACACTGACTCTCACTGGGGTACAGCTCCCTCACACACTGACTCTCACTAGGGTACAGCTCCCACACACATTGACTCTCACTGGGATACACTCCCACACACACTGCCAAAACACACACTGACTTTCACTTTTGTACGGGTCCCTCACACACTGACTCTCACTAGGATACAGCTCCCACACTCATTGACTCTCACTTCCCTCACACACTGACTCTCACTAGGATACAGCTCCCACACTCATTGACTCTCACTGGTGTACAGTCCTTCACACACTGACTCTCACTGGGGTACAGTCCCACACACACTGACTCTCACTGGAGTACAGACCCAC
>NC_057739.1:45721487-45727406 GCF_004010195.1 Chiloscyllium plagiosum
CAGCTCCCACACACACTGACTCTCACTGGGCTACAGTCCCACACACACTCATTTTACTGGGGTACAGCTCTCACACACACTGACTCTCACTGGGGTATAGTCCCACACACACTGACTCTCCCTGGAGTATAACCCACACACACTGACTCTCAGTGAGCTACAGCACCCACACACGCTGGCTCTCACTGGGGTACAGTCCCAGACACACTGACTTTACTGGGGTACAGCTCCCACACACACTGACTCTCACTGGGGTACAGCTCCCACACACACTGACTCTCACTGGAGTTCACACCCACACACACTGACTCTCACTGGGGTACAGCCAAAACACACACTGACTTTCACTTTTGTACGGGTCCCTCACACACTGACTCTCACTAGGATACAGCTCCCACACTCATTGACTCTCACTGGGGAACAGCTCCCACACACACTGACTCTCACTGGGGTACAGCTCCCACACACACTGACTCTCACTGGGGTACGGTCCCACACACACTGACTCTCACTGGGATACACTCCCACACACACTGACTCTCACTGGGGTACGGTCCCACACACACTGAGTCTCACTGGGGTACAGATCATACAGCAACATTCAAGTCATAAATTATTTGATAATGCAACTCTTTTAATACAAGCAGCATTGTCTTGGAGTTCTATAGTTATGTGGATTTGCTGTAACTCTATTTGAAGAGACAATGAGATCATTCAATATCGTGCATAAGGTTCTCTAAGATGGAAGGGGAATACTGAGCTGGGGCCAGATCTTTCGCTTTCTCTATGACAGGGATAGAGGGGCAGACAGGAATCCTGAGCTGGAAGAACTCTTTATTTATGTGTTGATGGACAGGTGGCTGGTTTCAGAGCCGGGTCGATGTTCTGTGGTTTGTGGGAACGGTCTGGCCAAGAGGAGGGTAACCTGCGTCGAGTTTCACAACGGGACCAATGTGGAAGTGAAGAAGAGTCTGTGTTCGGGTCTGGAGGAGCCACTGTCCCTTGTTCCTTGTGTGGTCAGCAATTGTCCATTTGGCTGGAATGTCCAGAACTGGTCCAGGGTGAGTGTCCTGATTGAGTAGAGAGAGGAAGGCAGGGGTAAGTGATTACATTGAGAAATTCAGAACAGGCAGAGACCTGTCAGAGCCTCAAGCCTGAGCCAGTATTTAGTATGATCATGGCTGATGTATAAATCACCTTCTCCACCCTTTCTCCACATGTACAAAAACGATCGGCCTCTGATATCGGTTTATGATTGAGGTAGCCTCTATGTTAATTGTAGGAGAGAGTTTCACACATCTTCCACCTATTGTGCAAAGAGTGTTTCTGAATTTGTTCTGAAGAAGGGTCCCTGGACTCAAAATGTTTACTCTGTTTCTGTCTCCTCAGATGCAGCCAGACCAGCTGAGTTTCTCCAACTATTTCTGGTTCTGATTGTCTCAGATTTCCTGCATCCAAGTTTTTTATTTCATTTCTGATCTTGTGTCCTGAGCAAGTCTGACATTAATGTCTCTGGCCCCTTCTCCTGAAGCCTGCATCCACAGAAACTGCTTCCCTCTATCATAGAAACATCAGAACCTGGAAAAGGAGGAGATCATTCAGCCCCTCAAACCTGCTCCACCATTTAATACCATCATGGATGATCTCATCTCAGCCTCAACTCCACTTTCCTGTCCTTTCCCTGTTAACCCTTCAACCTGTTATTAATTAAAATCTGCCCATCTCCTCCTTACATGTACTCAATATGTCAGCATCCGCCACACTCTGGGGGAGTGAATTCCACAGTCATGACCCTTTGAAAGAGGTAATTGTTTTTATCCCTGTTTTAACTCTGCTACCCGTGATCCTAAAACTATGATCTCTCATTCTAAATTGCCCCAAGTAAGTATCCTCTCTACATCTAATTTGTCAATCCTCTTTATCACCTTATAAGTTGATTCTCCCAATTCCTTCCAATGACCTAAAGACCTCAAACAAAACATGGCTTCATCTTCTGTAGTCCAGAGAATCACAGCCTCGTTTTCTGCTTTCTTTTGAAGGCCAGTATTGTGGCTGTGGCCAGAACAGTACACTTTCTTGAAGAAGGGCTTATGCCCGAAACGTCGATTCTCCTGTTCCTTGGATGCTGCCTGACCTGCTGCGCTTTTCCAGCAACACATTTTCAGCTCTGATCTCCAGCATCTGCAGCCCTCACTTTCTCCTCCCAGTACACTGTGCACCAAATATAGTCTAACCTGGTCTTTTTGATTTGATTTATTATTGTCACATGTACCTGAATTCAATAAAAGGTTTTGTATTGCATTCAGTTTGTACAGTGTGAACATGAATCAGCACAAACTGCTCAGTTCTGCTGCTTGTGGTCAGAAATTGCAAGAACATCCCCATGTCAGATGTTAGTTTAACAGAACGCTACTTTCCTTGTTGCATTGATTCCACTGTTTGAGGCCAAGAAATCTGGGAGAGGGTTAGCAGGTGCAAATGGGTCAGTATGGTGAGAGAATGGGAGGGTTGGTGGTGGGAAATGTAGATAGATGAATGCAGGCTTCAGGGTGTCTGTCTGTTCCATTTTTTTGCAGTGCTCAGTTTCCTGTGGGCAGGGAACCCGGAACCGACAACTGCTCTGCAGCAACATGGAAACAACAGAGACTGTACCAGATGCTTTCTGCGACCATCTGACAAAGCTCGCTACAGTGGAGCCCTGTGACTCAGGACCCTGCCCAACACACAGGCCAAACCTGACAACAACCAAGCCAGACCCCACGGGCACTGCCTCCATTAGTCGCTCAGCTGTGATGGAATATGGGATGGTGACAAACCGAACCAAACCACCTAAATCCAGAAAGAGTGAAGAAGGCAAGGATACCGATTACGTATTTACAACATACTCCCTGAACCATTCTGACTCTCCATCGAACCCTCCCAGGACAGGGACAGCACAGTGTTAGATGCAGAGTTTACAAGACAGTCTAAAATTTGAAAAAGTTTAAATTCAAATTAACATGTTAACCATGTGATAAAATAATACAGAGGAGGGGTGAATGGGAAGGTTGAAACTAGTGTTTCCATGAGCTGATCATTTTGATCTGCAGTCAGTACAAATTTGTCTTTTGATGTAATCACCTCAAACCAGTGAATGTTTTACCTGTGTATAACACAGAAACAATACAGCACAGTACAGACCCTTCAACCCTCAATGTATTTTATCCTACTCTAAGATCAAACTAATCTACATACCCTTCATTGTACTATTTTCCATGTGCCTATCCAGGAGTTGCTTAAATGTTCCTAATTAATCCAACTCTACTCTCATTGCTGGCAATGTATTCCACACACACCACTCTCTGTGTAAAGAACTTACCTCTGACATCTCCCCTAAACCCTCCTCCAATCAACTTAAAATGATGCATCCTCATGATAGCCATATCCGCCCTGGGAAAAAGTCTCTGGCTATCCATGCTATCTATGCCTTTTAACATCTTGTACACCCTTATCAAGTCATCTCTCATCCTTCAGATGTGTATTTGTCAGAAACGTTCATTTCTTTTGGCTGGGTACAGACTGACATTGAATTGAATTTATTGTCACGTGTACCGAGGCACAGTGAAAAGCTTTGTCTTGTGAGCAATACAGGCAGATCACAGAGTTAAGTAGCAGAGATAGTAAATAATAGGTAAACAGCGGCAAAAACAAAAACACAGGTACAGGCGAATGCTAAGAGTTTGTGAGACCATTCAGTATTCTAACAACAGGAGGGTAGAAACTGTTTTGAAACCGGCTGGTGTGTGTGTTCAGGCTTCTGTACCTTCTCCCCGATGGTAGAGGTTGTAGAAAAACATTGTCAGGGTGGGATGGATCTTTGAGAATGCTGGCAGCCTTTCCTTGACAGCGGGCCTGGTAGATGGATTCTATAGATGGGAGGTTGGTGTTTAGTGATTGTCCGGGCTGAGTTCACCACTCTCTGTAACCGTCTCCAATCTTGAAAGGTTCAGTTACCATACCAGGTAGTGATACATCCAGACAGAATGCTCTCAATGGCGCACCTATAAAAGTTGGTAAAGGTATTCGCCATCATGCCAAATTTCCTCAGCTGCCTGAGGAAGAAGAGACGTTGTTGGGACTTTGTAACCAGTGTGTCCACATGAAGAGTCCAAGAAAGCTTGTTGTGGATGATCACTCCCAGGAGCTTGACACTCTCCAGTCATTTCACCTCTGTGCTGTTAATATGTAGGGGGGCATTAGTAACATCCCGCCGAAAGTCAATAATGAGTTCCTTGGTTTTGCCGGCATTGAAAGCTAGATTGTTCTCAGTGCACCATTTTTCCAGGTCTTCCACCTCCTGTCTGCAGTCTGTTTCATCCTCATCTAAGATTCGATCAACTATGGTGGTGTCATCAGTGAACTTGTAAATGGCAATAGTCTGGTATTTGGTGATGCAATCATGCGTATACAGTGAGTACAGTAGGGGGCTGAGTACATGCCCTTGGGGGCTCCAGTGTTGAGTGTTAGTGCGGTTGAAATATTGTCCCCAATCTTCACTGATTGTGGCCTGTGGGTCAGGAAACTGATGATCCAGTTGCAGAGAGTGGGGCTTAGTCCGCGATCACTAAGTTTAGTCATCAGTCTCGAGGGGATAATAGTGTTGAAGGCTGAACTGTAGTCAATGAGTAGGATTCTTACGTAGCTGTTCTTGGTGTCAAGGAGTTCTAGGGATGAGTGAAGGGCAAGTGATATGACATCTGACATGGATCTGTTGATCTGATAGGCAAATTAGAGTGGGTCAAGAGTAATAGTGAGGCTGGAGTTGATTAATGCCATGACCAGCCTTTCAAAGCACTTCATGCCCACCGATGTTAGGGCCACTGGGCGGTAGTCATGCTGTATGAGCCTTCTTAGGCACAGAGATGATGTTGGCCCTCTTGAAACAGGCAGGGACAGTGGCCTGCTGCAGGGAGAGGTTGGAGATGTTCCAGAAGACCTCTGCCAGGTGATCTACGCATGCTTTGAGTGCATCATCTGGTCCCATCACTTTCCTTGGATTCACATGAAGGAAAGCTGATCTGACCTCTGATGCAGTGACGGTTCGGATAGGTTCACCAGGACTTGTCGGAATAGGTGTTACCTCTCCGCCGAAAGTCTGCTCAAAGCGAGCATAGAAGGTATTGAGACGATCTGGGAGAGGTATGTCATCGTCTGCTATCTTGCACTGTCTCTTTTTAGAACCTTGTGATGTCATTCAGTCCTTGCCATAGTTGCCAGGTGTCCGTCTGGGTCTCTAGTTTGGATCGGTATTGACCCTTACCTGTCTTATTGGCTCTGCGAAGGTCATACTTGGATTCCTTATATTTGAGTGGGTCTCCTGATCTGAAGGCCTCACGCCTGGTTTTTAGCAGATTCTGTATGTCCTGATTCATCCAGGGTTTCCTGTTGGGGAACACCCAGATTGACTTTCTCGGTATGCAGTCCTCCACACACTTGCTGATAAAGTGTGTAAAAGCTGCAGAGATTAAAAGGCTGCTGCAGATTGACTATAATACACAGAGACCAAATGCCCACTGATTTATCATCTCCCTAATTCCAGGTCACTGTGGAAAGCTGATTCTCAGTCAATCAGGAACTCTGAACCTGACCAGTTTATGGGGGAAGGATTGCCTGGTGACCATTGGACGACCACTCAATGAAGTCATCACTGTCCGCGTTCTGACCAGCTCCTTAAACTGCACAAAGAGTAAGAGCCCAGAATCTTTGTGTTCATGTCCTGATACCATACCCCAGTGAGAGTCAGTGTGTGTGGGAGCTATATCCCAGTGAGAGTCAGTGTGTGTGGGAGCCGTGCCCCAGTGAGAGTCAGTGTGTGTGGGAGCCGTACCCCAGTGAGAGTCAGTGTGTGAGAGACTGTACCCCAGTGAGAGTCAGTGTGTG
>NC_057739.1:45728663-45733302 GCF_004010195.1 Chiloscyllium plagiosum
GAGGGTCAGTGCTGAGGGAGTGCCGCACTGTCACTCTTTGATAGAAGGAATTCTTCATTCTGGGATAATGCCCACCTTGGTGCTAGACTCTCCTACACGGGGAAACTCCATCTCAGCATCGAGCCTGTTAAACCCCCTGCTAAATGTTAAAAGTTTCAATACAGTGCCCCTATGGGAGGGTCAGTAATAAGGACAATCTGCAATGTCAGTAGGTCAGTACCCAGAGACCGCTGTACTCTCAGAGATGAGAGGTTAATCCAAGATCTGTGCACTCTCCAATGGATGTTTCTAAAATTCCGTGGACAGGTACCAAAGACTAAAGAAAAAGGCTAACAGAAAAGTTGGGCATTACTTCCAGAGGACTGCTATCTAAAGAGGTGCAAGTTAAATTTACACATTCACAGAGCTCATTTGGAATTGTTCAGTTCTGGACTCTATGGAAAAGTGAAATAAGCCTTCGAGGGCATATTCAGAATGACCAGAATAATCCCAGGGTCAGAGGTTTGAGTTGATTAAGAGGTTGCATAATTTAGGTTTGTGGATTCCTTCAAGAATAACAGAAAAGGCTGCGATGGGATAAATATGTTTGTGATTTCAATAGGGCCTTTAAAAAAAGACTAAAACAAAATCAAAACGGAAAAAGCTCAGCAAGTCTGGCAGCATCTCTGGAGAGAATTCAGAGTTGACATTTCCTTCCAATGACCTCTCTTCAGAACTGACTATTTCCTGTGGTGGGGAATGTTCCGGGAGGTACTGGTGATGGTAGTGGACACAATGATAAAACTGAAGTAGGTTGCTCTGCGTTGATATAGTGAACCACTTCCTCACAAAAAGGCAGTGAAAATCTGGAAAGCTTTTTTCCCAGAACAGACATCTGTTTCCCAAATGATCTTTGTCTTTTTTACAGAATGCGACAGGCAGCTGTACGGACCACAGGGTGTTATTGTGAGTCCCATGCAGCCCTACAGAGAGGGGCAAGTCTGTCGGACCATTATCAATGTGGCTCCAATCAACCGGATCCAAATCAGAGTCCTTTACCTCAGATTCAATATTCGATTCAATGTGACTGCAACTGACTACATTCTTGTGAGTTGGAGTCAGAATCCTGTGAATTTGTTTCAAGGATTTATATTCTGCACTTAGTTCACCCCAATTCTCTCTTTCTTTCACTGGGGTATGGTTTCCCACACACTGACTCTCACTGGGGTATGGCTCCACATACACTGACTCTCACTGGGGTACGGCTCCACATACACTGACTCTCACTGGGGTACGGCTCCACATACACTGACTCTCACTGGGGTACGGCTCCCACACACACTGACTCTCACTGGGGTACGGCTCCCACACACACTGACTCTCACTGGGGTACAGCTCCCACACACACTGACTCTCACTGGGGTACAGCTCCCACACACACTGACTCTCACTGGGATACACATTGCTTAGAAACTGACTATCTTTTTGCAAACAGCTGGAGGGTCATTATGGGCCAAATGGCCTCCTTCCAGACAATAAGTTCTAATTTTCTGAAAGAGGAGAGATGAAGTTAACATCATGTCAGTGATTATAGTTATTTCAAATGTTAACAACTATTGAATTTAATCTTCAGCCTGTATGGACTCAGTCATGCTTCTGTTATTACGGTGTAACTCAGTCATTGACTGTTAAAATCTTTTTGTTCTCAGATAAAAGATGTCACCACACAGAGGTATTCGGCATACCGTGGTAACAGCCTGTTCCAGTGGCAATCACTGGGAAACTCTGTTGAGATTGAATTTCATGGTGATTTCGGATTCCGGGCTTTGTTCAGAGCTCTGCCCTCCATGACGCTCGGTGCTACCCGGAGGCTGAACTGTGGCTGAGACATTCAGGCAGAATCTCTCTCCCCCGGATCATCCTGCTGCTTCCTTATTTCCACATGGTCATTCTCTGGTTCTCACCACCTGGTGGCACTTGATCACCCTTCTCCAAAGCCAATCTTTGCTGTACTTACCTCCCAAAAGAAACCAAACTTGCCGTGATTTTAAGCTGCAAGCTACCGTTGTGTAGAACCTAATCGCAGGCTCCAGTATCTCGAAGGTGGTTGAACGGATACTGAAATGTTCGAGCTATAACTAGAGAGTATCTGTTTCAATCTGTGCTTTCGACTGCCCAAGGTTTCCAATTGTTCAGAACCACTGCGTCAATTGTGATGAACCAGAGAATAATTAGAAAATGGTCTTTGTCCCAGTACAAGCTCCAAGCAAGGCCCTCCTTGTTTACACAGAAGAGAAGCAAAGAGGCATTGTGTTTCATTTGTGAAGACCTGGGAATGATAATTTAAAAGGGGATTAAGGAACAATCTAATTGAGCTGTTCAAGATGATTTAGGATTTGATAGTGTCAATTGAAGGAAGGGAGGTTCTGGGGGCGAGAGGGAAGATTATTCAAATTCAAGCCAGGCTTTCAGGGGTGATGTCAGAAGAATATCTTCACCCAAGGAAATCCAGAACTTTCTCTCCCCGAGTTAGGACTGTTAATCCTGTGGATAAAGTAGGGGTGGGCTGGTCTCAATTAAAACTTTAAAAACTTAAGTACTCATGTGCTCACAACATTCCACTTTCTCAATGCTCTTTGTTCAGAGGTTTCTTCTGAATTTTCTGTTGAATTATGACTGACTATATTATATTTATGCTACCTATAAATTGTTCATGTTAAAAATTTCAAATTTGAATAAAGGTGTACGTAGACAGTGTTAAGGAACATCAGGTCTCGTGGTATAGTACTACATCTACACTGAGTGGTGGGACAGGGACTTGGGCCCTCACGTCCCACTGAGTTCACACACTGCCGCTTGTGGGTGTCTCCCTAGCTCTGCCATCTTTGAGCCAACCCAGCTTGAGTCAGATGGCAGTTCAGAGTTGAAAAGAGGTGCCACCCAATGTGCCAGTTCAACAGAGGAGATCCTTAGGTGATGTATCCTTCCCAAACTCATGAGCATAGTCTTGCATGTAGAACCCTATCTGGATTGGTGGAGTGGGGCAGAGTAATGTCTCACAATCGATTAGTGATAGATGCAAGACATCACATGAAGGTCAGGGACTGACAGTAAGTTAACCTTGGATGATAAGTAGAGAGAAAGAAAATGGGCAGGTGTTGAAAAAGGAGTGGGCCAGATTATGCCACACGGTAAGATCACTGCAGGATGCTGACAAGGGAGGGTAGGGGAACATGCGTCTGGTGGTGGAATCCTGCCAGAGTTAATGGAATGGTGGCTTACAGTCCTTTGGACGAGGAGGTTGGTGGTTAGTATGGACAAGAAGGACCATATCATTTTTATGGGGATGGCAAAAGAGCAGGAAATGGGTTGGACACGGTTACGCGTCCTATCAACTGCAGTAGCACGGAACCTGTATGGGGGGGGGGGGGGGGGAGGGGGGCATCATCATGTGACAGAGACAGACATTATCGACTTATCCAGCGCCTTCTGTTTTGTTCAGATAAGCAGTCCTCAGTCTGTGCTATTATCACTCCCCTAACACTGTGAAGGTTTTATACAAAGTTAAAACTCACACAACACCAGGTTATAGTCCAACAGGTTTAATTGGAAGCACTAGCTTTCGGAGCACCGCTCCTTCATCAGGTGATTGTGGAGGGCTCGATCATAACACAGAATTTATAGCAAAAATTTACAGTGTGATGTAACTGAAATTATACATTGAAAATTTGATTGTCTGTTGAGTCTTTCATCTGTTTGAATACCGTGATAGTTTCACTTGTTTCATGTGTAAATCACAAAACCTATTTTTTAAAAGTTGAATTCGCAGGTTAGCTGTTAACAATGGGTGATAGCTAGACAATATACTGAAGGTGTTGGCCCCCTGTGTTCTCTGTCTATGCCATGATGTTTAGATTGATTCTAATCTAAAAAAGTGAGATAACAGAGTTTTATGCAGTTTTTGAGCTCAGAGTTTTACATAAATTCATGCAGTTTTTGAGCAAAGTACAATGTAACTCTGCAAGTACAAATTCACCCCACAAAATATATAAAGTTAAAAATCACACAACACCAGGTTATAGTCCAACAGGTTTAATTGGAAGCACACTAGCTTTCGGAGCGACGGGCGCGTCGCTCCGAAAGCTAGTGTGCTTCCAATTAAACCTGTTGGACTATAACCTGGTATTGTGTGATTTTTAACTTTGTCCACCCCAGGCCAACACCGGCACCTCCAAATCACAACATATATGTGTGCATATGGGTCTTTGTCTGTCTGTGTGTATCTGTCTGGGTTGGGGGTTGAGAGTGTGAGAAAGTGTATGTGTGTGTAGTGAGTGTAGAGTGTCTTACGTCTGTGAGGGGGTGCATGTGTGAGTGTGTGTGTCTGTAAGGGTGTGTGTGGGTGTCTGTGTATATGTGTGTGTGTGTAGGAGTGTCTGTGTGTGTATATAGTGCAATGGTGGTCACCTGTAATGTGGCGTGAACCCAAGGTCCCGGTTGAGCCCCTCCCTATGTGTACCGAACTTAGCTGTCAGCCTCTGCTCGGCCACTTTTCGCTGCTGCCTGGCCCGAAGTCCACCTTGGAGGATGGTCACCCTAAGGTCCGAGGCTGAATGTCCTAGGCCATTGAAGTGTTCCCCAACTGGGAGGGAACCCTCCT
>NC_057739.1:45733802-45739457 GCF_004010195.1 Chiloscyllium plagiosum
TGTTGGTTCCCTCACCACCTGCTGCAGACCCAATCTGGCAGCTATTTCCTTTAGGACCTGACCAGCTCGATCAGTAGTGTTGCTGCTGAGCCAATCTTGGTGCTGGACATTGAAATCCCCCACCCAGAGTATATTCTGTGCCCTTGCCAGCCTCAGTGCTTCCTCCTCAACGTGGAGGAATACTGATTCATCGGCTGAGGAAGGATGCTTCATGGTAATCAGCAGAAGATTTGACTTGAACCCAAGAGATTTTATGGGTCCAGAGTCAACATTGAGTACTTGCAGGGCAACACCTTCTGGACTGTATCCCACTGAGCCATCACCTTTGCTGCATGTGAGGCAGGACCTATCCAGGGATGGTGATGGTGGTGTCTCTGAGGTAAGATTCCCTGAGTATGACTATGTCAGGCTGTTGCTGTTCCAATCTTATTTCTTATTCTCAGCCTCATCTCTTTCTCCAGGACAGTGATGACTGTATCAATATTCCCTCCTGCTCACGGCCTGAACTGTAAAATTAATCAATTCAACCATCATTGTCTAGTCTTTCCTCCCCTTCATACGTTCAATCTCAAACTCTTCCCATCTTCAGCTTCTCTGTCTCCATGGTTGGGATATTACAATTGATCCAGTTTCACTCCAAGCTGACAGACTCCCTGGGCCTCCTGCCTGCTCTTGCAGATGTCCCATTTCCTGCAGGGACTCGACTCCATTCTCTCCGATTTCCCTGCCCCCATAGCACTTGCCCAGACAATATAACTGTCCACACCAGCACCTCCGATTTGTCATCCTTTATCTTCAGCTGAGGACTCGCCCCCCCCCCCCCCCCATTGCTCCTATTGAGTGAGGTGGACAGGATCCTCTAGTCTGTCTGAGCCATTTCACACACGCCCGCTCTCCGCCCTTCCTCTGCCTCCCAGAACGACGATAGAGTTGCCCTTGTCCTCACCGCCTCTGACCAGCCTGTGGTCCATCAGACCACACCCCACTCCAGTATGATGCCACCATCAAACACCATCCCCCTCCCCTATCAACTTTCCAAAGGGGCTATTATTGGATGTAGGTTTGCTCGCTGAGCTGCAAGGTTCATTTCCAGACGTTTTGTCACCCTACTTGGTAACATCTTCAGTGGGCCTCAGGCAAAGCAGTGGTGAAAATTCCTGCCTTCTATTTATATGTTTGGGTTTCTCTAGGTTGGTGATGTCATTTCCTGTGGTGATGTTATTTCCTGTGGTGAAGTCACTTCCTGTTCCTTTTCTTAGGGAGTGGTAGATGGGGTCTAACTCAATGTGTTTGTTGATAGAGTTCTGGTTGGAATGTCATGCTTCTAGGAATTCTCCTGTGTGTCTTTGTTTGGCTTGTCCTAGGATGAATATGTTGTCCCAGTTGAAGTGGTGTCCTTCCTCATCTGTATGTGAAGATACTAGTGAGAGAGGGTCATGTTGTTTTGAGGCTAGTTGATGTTCATATATCCTGGTGGCTAGTTTTCTGCCTGTTTGTCCAATATAGTGTTTATTACAGTTCTTGCACGGTACACCAGGTAACACTGCGTTCGTACTCACAGTGTGCTGTCCTCTCCATTGGGTTTATGGAAGGTCTTTGTCCGTCCACCAGCATTACCCTGAGCTTATCCTTGTTCTTCTTCCCCTTGCTTCCCTCACTGCCCTCTCTGTCCTTGGCCTGCAGCAGCCTTCCAACACAAGCTCAAGGTGACAGCAGCAGCTCACCGTCTGACTCAGCACTTCACAGCCTCCAGAGCCAACACTGAGCTCAGCAATTTTAGATCCTCACCTCAGCCCCCATTTTGCTTTGTGTTTGTTTGTTGGTTTGTGTTTTTTTTCATTCTGTCATCTCTCTAATTGATTTTGTTTTCATAGAGCAAGTGATTCAGGATCCTCCCATTCACACCTCCTCGAGAGACAAGTCTGAATTTTTACTTACCCATTCCCTCTCCCTTTGGTCTTTGCATCATTAAATCTTTTATCACTGATTCTCTCCTGGCATCTTCCCTTTCACTCTGTCACACTGGTCTCCTGCTCCCACCACTCCACTCGCTCTCCTCTACTTTCTCTAAACCTACTTCATTTCCAACTTGTCCCAGTTCTGGAGACAGATCACAGACCTGAAACTTTAACTCTGTTCTCTCTGCACAGAGGCTGCCAGACCTGTTGAATAACTTTGAAATCTCAGGTTGTATCTTTTGACTGACCAGCAACATCAGCAGCTTCATTTTGGGAGTGAGAAAGTCTCAGCTTTGCACCCCACCTGCCCCCACTCTCCACTGTCTGTCCACCAACCTTAGTGTGAGAAAGCATTTCCTGACATCATCCTGGTTTAAAAGACCCAGTTTGGAACATAACAATACAGCGCTGAACAGGCCCTTCGGCCCTCAATGTTGCGCCGACTTGTGAACTAATCTAAGCCTATCCGCCTACGCTATCCCAATATCATCCATGTGCTTATCCAAGGATTGTTTAAATCTCCCTAATGTGGCTGAGTTAACTACATTGGCAGACAGGGTATTCCACGCCCTTACCACTCTCTGCGTAAAGAACCTGCCTCTGACATCTGTCTGAAATCTATCACCCCTCAATTTGCAGCTATGCCCCCTCGTAGAAGCAGATGTCATCATCCTAGGACTTTCACTGTCTACCCTATCTAATCCTCCTTACCACTCTCTGCGTAAAGAACCTGCCTCTGACATCTGTCTTAAATCTATCACCCCTCAATTTGTAGTTATGCCCCCTCGTAGAAGCAGATGTCATCATCCTAGGACTCTCACTGTCTACCCTATCTAATCCTCTGATCATCTTGTATGTCTCTATTAAATCCCCTCTTAGCACCTAACACTACGGGCAATTTAGCATGGCCAATTCACCTGACCTGCACATCTTTGGACTGTGGGAGGAAACCAGAGCACCCAGAGGAAACCCACGCAGACACGGGGAGAATGTGCAAACTCCACACAGACAGTTGCCCGAGGCTAGAATTGAACCTGGGACCCTGGTGCTGTGAGGCAGCAGTGCTAACCACTGAGCCACTGTTTAATTGCAGCATGACATCACGGCTCTAGAACTCAATCCCTCTACGAATGAAACCTAACACACCGTATGCCTTCTTATCAGCACTATCAACCTGGGTGGCAACTTTCAGGGATCTATGTACATGGACTCCAAGATCTCTCTGCACATCCATGCTACCAAGAATCTTTCCATTGACCCAGTACTCTGCCTTCCTGTTATTCTTCCCAAAGTGCATCACCTCACACTTAGCTGCATTGAATTCCATTTCCCACCTCTCAGCCCAATTCTGCAGTTTATCCAAGTCCCCCTGCAACCTGTAACATTCTTCCAAACTGTCCACGACTTCACCAGCTTTAGTGTCATCTACAAATTTACTAACCCACCTACCTATGCCTGCGTCTAAGTCATTTATAAAAATGACAAACAGCAGTGGTCCCAAAACAGATCCTTGTGGCACACCACTAGTAACTAGACTCCAAGCTGAATATTTTCCATCAACCACCACTCACTGTCTTCTTGCAGAAAGCCAGTTTCTAATCCAAACAGCTAAGTCACCCTCAATCCCATGCCTCCGCATTTTCTCCAATAGCCTACCATGTGGAACCTTATCAAAGGCTTTACCACGTCAACTGCCCTACCCTCATCTACATGCTTGGTCACCTTCTCAAAAACTCAATAAGGTTTGTGAGACTCGACCTGGCCATGACTATTTCCAATCAAATTGTTGCTTGCTAGATGATTATAAATCCTATCTTTTATAATCCTTTCAAAACCTTTCCTACAGCAGACGTAAGGTTCACTGGTCTACAATTACCTGGGTCATCTCTACTGCCCTTCTTGAACAAGGGCACAACATTTTCAATCCTCCAGTTCTCTGGTACTCAACCTGTAGACAATGACAACTCAAAGATCAAGGCCAAAAGCTCCACCATTGCCTCCCTAGCCTCCCAGAGAATTCTCAGAAAAATCCTGATCAGCAACGTGGTGGAAAACAAAAATTGGACAGTCCACTAATTACCATTCATAGCTCCGGATCACAATGTACATGTATGTGGTTTGAACTGAAAATAACTCCCCAGAGGCCAGTATCCCATCATCAAATCCCCTTTTATTTGGATGCAGCTCCCTCAGAGCCAGCTCTCAGAGTGACCAGGCTGTCTGAAAACTCCTGTTTTCCTTTTCTCTTTCTTTTATCCTTCCCCAGCATCCCTGTGTAAATCTTTATTTATATTCAGGAAGAAAGGAAACAACCGAGTGGCCAGTGACAGGCAGTACCCTCCCTAAAGGTCAATGCTGTGTAACATCTCTCTATTGATCCTATATGACTCCTTAATCATCTCAAACAGCTCAATCACATCACCTAATAATTGTACAGTTTGTGTATCTGTCATCAAATCCTAGAGCTGTACAGCATGGAAACAGACCCTTCGGTCCAACTGGTCTTTGCCAACCAGATACTGTCCTGGTGATTTACCTCTGTAACCTCATGGGGGAGGATGGTGGTATTATCCAGACAGCCAGTCTGGGGATCTGGGTTTGAATTGCACCATGGACAGATGGTGAAATTTGAAATCATAAATAAAATAAAAACCTGGAATTGAGAGACTAATGACAACTATGAATCTATTGTCGATAAAACCCATTGGGTTCATTAATATCCTTAAGGGAAGGAAATCTGCCATCCTTACCTGGTCTGACCTACATGTGACAGCAATGTGGTTGGCTCCCAACTGCCCTCTGGGAAATTAGGGATGGGTAATAAATGTTGGGCCAGCCAGTGATGCCCACATCTTGTGAATGAATATAAGATATTCCAGGAGTAAACGCCTGCAGATGCTGGAATCTGTCCTGAAAACAACCAAATGCTGGAGATCACAGCGGGTCAGGCAGCAGCCATGGAGAGAGACTGACTCTTCATCAGTCACTTACACTCTAAATGTTAGCTCGCTCACAGTCTCTCTCCATGGCTGCTGCCTGATCCGCTGTGATCTCCAGCATTTGGTTTATTGGGGATTAATAATTTTAATCATTTTAATCACGGGCAGACGGGTTTATCCGCTCAAGGATAGATTACCAGTTTGTGTCCCGAATGCTCTCGGTCAGATCCACCGACATCAAGCCGGTGTCCTTCTCTGACCACTGCCTCCTGCTGGCCGACTGTCACCTACAGGACGAGCAGCGGACTGGTAAGGGAATGTGGAAGCTGAACACCAAGCTTCCCTGTTGACCCCAGGGAAACATTGAAGAGCTCAAGAGGGACTACGCAGGTTGGAGAACCGTGAAGCCCCTCTTTGAGTCCCCAGCGGACTGGTGGGAAACAGTAAAAGGGAACATCAAGAGGTTCTTCATCCTCAAAGGTGTTCAGGAGGTGAGAGAGAGGTGGGGAAAACTGTCCCAGCTCCAGGAAAGTATGCAGAACCTGCTCCTGCTGCAGACGTTGGGGGTCGATGTCACGGAGGACCTCAAGGAGGTGAAGGGCCAGCAAGCCTCGCTCTTTGCTTCGGAGGCCTCCAAGATAATCTTCCGGTCCAGGGTCCGCTCGGTGGAGCAGGACGAGACGTGCTCACGTTTCTTCTTCCAGAAGGTGCACAAAGAGAGCTCTGTGCTCAGCAGCCTGAAGGAAGAAGATGGCTCG
>NC_057739.1:45741355-45749241 GCF_004010195.1 Chiloscyllium plagiosum
TCTACCTGTCCCTGGTGTTGCGAAGGATGGGCCTGGCCTCGCTGCCGCTGAACGCTCCGAGTAGTTGGACCGTTCCGTATCACCTGTCCTTCGTGGAGAAGTTTGTGAAGAAAAACACCTTTGACCACAAGTCCATTATGAAGTGGTCAGCACGTAGTGTCCTTGAGATCCTTCGGGAAAAGGAGAGGGCGGATCCTGTCGAGCGGTTCGCTGAGCAGACTGTCAAAGCCATTTGGCAGGATGCCTCATCGCCAGAACTTTCCAACAAGCACCAAGACATGGCTTGGCTGGTGGTGAGAAGGGCTCTGCCTGTGAGATCCTTTATGCACGCCCGGACTCTCTGCCGCACCGCACGCTGCCCTCGAAGCGGCTTCGGGGGTGACGAGACTGTCAGACACCTCCTTCTGGAATGTGCCTACGCAGAGGAAGTCTGGAGAGGAATGCAGTGGTGTTTGTCGAGGTTCGTCCCGAGCAGCGCTGTGACGCGGGACTCCGTGCTCCACGGCCTGTTCCCCGGGACACACACCGAGACGAACATCAACTGTGCCTGGAAGATCATCAACTCAGTGAAGGACGCTCTCTGGGTGGTCCGAAACCTGCTGATCTTCCAGCTGAAGGAAGTATATTTTTGAAATTAAAAAAAAAGTTCTTCTGGATCGAAAACAGGGGGCCCACGCAGTCATTTGGGCTCCGCTGGTGCCTCAGCTCAATGTAATCGCACCAACCTGTGAATAGGAATGATTACTCTGTTTCGATACGCAAAGAAATGGAATGTGTACATGTGTATGGCATGTCCAATTGTATAGATCAAAGTATTTATGAATAAAGTATATTTTTGAAATTAAAAAAAAAGTTCTTCTGGATCGAAAACAGGGGGCCCACGCAGTCATTTGGGCCCTGCTGATGCCTCAGCTAAAGATGTAATCGTACAGACCTGTAAATAGGAATGATTACTCTGTTTCGGTATGCAAACAAATGGAATGTTTACATATGTATGGCATGTCCGATTGTACAGACCATTAAAGTATTTTATGAATAAAGTATATTTTTGAAATAATTTTTTTAAAATCATTTTAATTATCAATACACTTCCTTTTCCAGTCCAGTTTTGCCTGTTACCTGCTGAACTTGATTTGGAGACGCAGGTGTTGGCCTGGGGTGGACAAAGTTAAAAATCACACAACACCAGGTTATAGTCCAACAGGTTTAATTGGAAGCACTGGCTTTCAGAGCGCTGCCCCTTAGTCAGGTGGTCGTGGCGACCTGGTGAAGGAGCAGCGCTCTGAAAGTTAGTGCTTCCAAATAAACCTGTTGGACTATAATCTGGTGTTGTGTGATTTTGAACCCTGTTGTTTGTCTAGTGTTTTTTTTAAGTACGCTCCTCTTTTCAGTTAAAAATATCCAGGGGACTGGACCTGTGCAGCATCACAGACACAAGAGACCAAATGGACTTTCTGTGCAATATTCACATCCCGGATTCCATCCGTTAATAAACTGGCGCTTCTCTGTAAAATCTTGACCTCATAGCAACAGATTTTCCGCAGATTGCACTGGCGGATTGGAGGATTTCAGTATCTCTGACATTGAATCAAGACATTGGCCCGAGTGAACCATCAGGGAATCTGATCAGATCTTTGCAACTATTTCATGCAGCCGGCTAAATGAACGCGGGTTAAAGTGAGTCATTTCTGCAGGACCGTGGAACCCTTTGAAGAGGAAGTCAAAGGCACGGCCCGACAGAATAAAAACGGGATATTATTCAGGCAGAGTCACATACTCGTTTCAGGATGGACTCTCGTTGCCAGTACAGGACCTTCCAAAGGATTCTTCAGCCGACTGAAATGGGGTAAGAAATAAAAAGCTCCTCTTGGATCCAGTAACAGGAACTTTTATTTGGAATAAAGCAGTGCATCTTGAAGAAAAAAAAGTTATTTCACAAAAAAAGTAAAATTTTGCAATATAAACGCCACTGTTTACAGCCTCTCTTCAGTAGTTTGTACAATTCTCCCATTTTAAGTTGGCTAACATCATAATTTTCTTACTCCCTCTAATTTTTCTTCAGTAAGTTGTTATGCCTTAGCATGTGGCAATCCAGCCTTGTTTTTCCTTGATGCGGTGCCTTTATCTAGCCGCTTTCACTTGGTGAGGAGTCCTCACCAAAGTCTGAAATAAAATCAGAAAATGTTGGAAATGTTGAAGTGGTCAGGCAACATTGCCTGAGGAGAAACAGGTCTGTCCCAGCACAAAACAGCATCCGGTCACCGTCGCCTGCTTTTGTGGGATCTTCCTGTGCATGCCTGGTGCGTTGTGTTACCTTCACGGTGACAGTGACTACACGTCTGAATGAACCCCATTGAATGTAATTCACTTTGGAAAGCCCTGAGACTGTGCAAAACAACAAGTCTTTTTTTCTGTTCTTTGTTCACACTTGAAAATGATACATAATGATACCGTGTACAGGCAATAGATATGAGTGATATAGGGGGATATAAGTGAGAGAAACGATTTATATAGGGTGATAGTGCATATATTTGGCATATATGATACAGGGTGATACAAGGTGACATTAAGGTATTCCCCACGTGATGTTATATAAGATGTCATAGAGTCATAGAGATGTACAGCATGGAAACAGACCCTTCAGTCCAACCCAACCCAATCGAGTCCCACCTGCCAGCACCCGGCCCATATCCCTCCAAACCCTTCCTATTCATATATCCATCCAAATACCTCTTAAATGTTGCAATTGTACACCACTTCCTCTGGCAGCTCATTCCATACACATACCACTCTCTGTGTGAAAAAGTTGCCCCTTAGGTCTCTTTTATATCTTTCCCCTTTCAACCTAAACCTATGCCCTCTAGTTCTGGACTCCCCGATCCCAGGGAAAAGACTTTGCCTATTTACCCTATCCATATGGCCCTGCTAATATATTAAACACATGATATATAGAAACATGGAATAAATGTGGAATTGTCAACTTAACCTCTACTTCAATCAATAGAAGTGGTACATGTCGGTTGGAAGAATTTATCAATTTATTGGTCCCCCAGTGCTGAATTCTAAAATTCTTCTAATCCACAAGTTTCCAGCTCGTTTTTAGCAGCCTAGTCCTTTGACCTAATACTGTCTTTAACTGTAATTGATAGTCAAAGCACTCTCCATTTTACCCTTAAAAATGTATACCTTTTTAAAACCAAGCATTTATTGCTTAAATATTTGCCAATGTCTATCTATAGTCAAACGTGTTAATGTAACTTTCCAATCCACTATAACCAACTTTCTCCTCATGGTTTCAAAATTACATTTGTTTCAATGGAAAAGCTCAGTTTCATACTGAGCCTACATCCTTTTTCAACATTATGATCACTTTATGATCACTATTCCCTAAAGGGTCTTTTACAACAAGATTTTTAGTAGCCCTTTCTCATTGCATAATATTAGCCCATGTCTTAGTTTGTCGACATATTTCTCGAGGAAATGCTGTTAAACACATTTCAGGAATTTGACATTCACAAGATTGGTACCCATTAGATGTACCTGCCTTTCTGTAGATTAAAGTCCCCCATGAATACTGTATTCCCCTTGTTACTTCCATCTTTCATATCTGAATGTATACAGTGTGCTACACTGTCATGGCTGTTTCACACCTCACTATGTTTGCTGCCTCTTGCTGTTTCTTAGCTGCATCCAAACAGATTCTACACCCTCTTCTTTTGATTAGAGGTCCTGTCTAACTATAACTGATCCCATTCCTTATAATCAGTGTTTATCCAGGTCTCTCTCCTTTTATCTGTCATTCCTAAACGTCAAATATCCTTTAATATTCAGCTCTTGGCCTTGTAAACTCCAATGGCAAGTTTTTAATTTTGCCTTTTTAACACTGTTCTGCAAATTCTGCAAATGATTTGCGGATTTTCACTTTCATTCTCAACTTTGTTACTTCCCATAAAAAGCTTTTGTTTCTTTTGATCTGGATTCCCTCTAGAGTTTGCAATTTCCCTGACAAGTTTAGTTGAAATTCATTCCAACAGCACAGGGAAATCTCCCCCTGGGATTCATGAGCTCCAGTTCTGATACATACCATGAGATTACATTGAGACAGCCACTCAATCGAATGCAGAATCAAGTTAAAAATGTGCCAACCTAAGCGTAGTTAAAAATAACGAGACAAACAAGTTCAGCAGGTAACAGGCAAAGCTATAGACTGGAAAAGGAACTGTATTGATAATTTAAATGATTAAAATTATTACTCCCCGATAAACCAACCTAATATTACAAGCACTAAAAGACAATGCAAATTTCATAAAGTTAACTATATCATTGTGAGACCAAACCATATGAGGACTAGGGCTACATGTGAACAAGACACAGCCCATTTGGTAAGAACTTAAAATAATCCTCATATATCCCTTTGGAAATTCAGGAAAACCTTTTTCCAGGGGATCAGAAGAATGTGGGACTCACTCTCCAAGGAAGCAGTTGAGGTGAATCGCACTGATGCATTTAAAGAGGAAGCTAGATCAATGCACAAAGTAGACAGCAAAAGCAGTGTATAGCGATGGGGATGGGGATATGAAGAGGGAGTGGGAGGTGATTGGGGTGGATCAGAAATGCTAATACGTACTCATTGGCTTGAATGGCCTATCTGTGTGAAGTCGACATGATAATAGCCTTCACCTTCCAGGAGATTCCAGAACCGTTGGTTGTACCTGGCAGTCTTCACTGCAATCTTGGGAAATCTGAGCTTTGGCTATGCTCTCGTCTACACCTCTCCTGTGATCCCAGAACTGCAGCAGTCTCCCGACCCACTGCTTCGACTGGATGACTACAAGGCCTCCTTTTTTGAGGTAATTAAAGGAAACAACTCATGTTTTCAGAAGAGAATTGTTATTTGTTAGAATGGGCTGTGTAGAGGAAGCTTTACTCTTTATTTAACCCCATGCTGTTCTTGTCCTGGGAGTGTTTGATGGGGAACATTGTAGAGGCAGCTTTACTGTTTCTCACCCCCTGCTAGCACACACACAGATACAAGTTCAGATACACACACACTCCCAGAATCAAGTAAAAAAATGTGCCAACCTAAGAATAACGTGGTTAAAAAACACACGCACATGCACACACAGACACTCTCTCTCTCTCTCAGTGGGTGCTATGGCTGGTGGGAAAGACTGGGAATGCACTTCAATCGCCCCTGACCACAGGGAGAGCTCTGAGATGCTTGTTTTGGTTTGTCCAGGACTTGCTGCTCCTCGAGCTTCCTTCTCCAGGAAGACTGGTTGACTGGTTCACAACTTATACAATCTCTGACTTACTGGTTAAACGCATAGGCTTCCAACAACTGGTGAGGGGAAAAACAGACCTCCTTCAGACATTATGTGGTTGTTTTTCACTGCAGTGAAAAGCACAGCACGTCCCCTTTTGGAGGTCCAAACGCTTCTGGCTAAATTGCTCACATCCAGAAGCTTCAAGCCAATCACATCTACGTTGGCAAGTAGGAGTGACAGTGGCGTAGTGATATTGTCAGTAGCAGAGTGATCCTGAACCCTGAGTTAATGTTCCAGGGAGGTGGGTTCAAATCCTGTTAAGGCAGATGGTGAAATTAGAATGAATTAAAATTAGTTATGTAACCATTGTTGATTGCCATAAAAACCCATTTGCTTTGCCAATGTCCTGAAGGGAACCTGCCAACCTTACCTGGTCGGGCCTACATGTGACTTCAGACCTGTTACAGTCATACAGCATGGCAACAGGCCCTTCAACCCAACTCCTCCATGCTGACCAACTTTCCCAAAACTGAACTAGTCCCATTTGCCTGCTTTTGGCCCATGTCCCTCTAAACCTTTCCTATTTATGTACCTCTCCAAATGTCTTTTAAATGTTGTAATTGTACCAGACTCTATCACTTCCACTGGGAGTTTGTTCCATACATGTACCACCCTCTGCATGAAAAAATTACACCTTAGGTCCCTTTTATATCTTTCCCCGCTTACCCTAAACCTATGCCCTCTAGTTATGGACTCCAGGGAAAATACCTTGTCTATTTACCCTATCCATGCCCCTCATGATTTTATAAACCTGGATAAGGTCACCCCTCAGCCTCCGATGCTCCAGGGAAAGCAGCCCAAGCCCCATTGACTCTGAACTGCCCTCTGGGGTGGAGCCACATGACGGAACAGAGGAAAAAAGCTGGTCATCATTCCACAACCAATCAGTGACTTGCTGCTGGCGGAATCTCCCTGTGTACAGACCCCTGGCTCCAATTGGCCCACAGTAACCTCAGCTCTGCTTTTCCTTGGTTTATAAAACAGTACTTTTCCCAATTCAGTCCATGACCATAACTACAGATAAATAATAAGATGTAGTGGTTACACTATCAATGTATTCCTGTGTGTGTTTCTCTCTACTCTTACAGTCTGTCTTCACCTTGGGTGTTGTGTTTGGAGGCCTCACCACCATGCTCCTCAATGATCTCCTCGGGCGGAAGCTGACCATCATGCTGTCCAGCGTGCCCTCTGTTTTGGGATTTGCCATCATGGGCAGTGCTCAGGCAGTGTGGATGTTGGACCTGGGTCGGGCATTGACTGGGATCGCAGGGGGAATGCTGTCAGGCACAGTTCCGGTAAGATGTGAACAGAAAATCAGGCATCGAGACACTGAGTGGCAGTTACTGAGATAGCACACTGCTGGCTGGGGGCATGGGGGCGGGGGAAGAGAGGGAATGGCATTAGGGATGGGGTGATATGGGGGTGTGTGGGACCTTTTTCCCACATCATGGTGGGGGGGGAGCTCTCCGTGACCACTGAATGAATCCTCACATTACCAAGAGTGAGGAGCAGAAAATATCAGAGCAAAGTGACACTGAGGCTAAGTACCATAAACCCACCCACCATGGACCCAGTGGGCTGAATGGCCTGTTCAGGTGCTGAAAATACCAGGCTAATGCAGTCACCACAAGAAAGGTTGTGTTGGAAATGTTTTTTGAACCACTGCAGTCTGTGTGCTGTAGGTAGACCCACAATGCCTGAAAGGAGGGAATTCCAGGATTTTGACCAAGCGACAGTGAAGGAACGGTGATATATTTCCAAGTCAGGATGGTGAGTGACTTGGAGGGGAATTTGCAGGGGATGGTGTTGCCATGTACCAACTGCCATTGACCCTTGAGGTGGAAGTGGTTGTGGGGTTGGAGGGTGCTCTTGGATCCCTGCACTGTACAGCGAGCTCAAGAAATAAACATCAAGAATATACAGAGATGAAAGATGCGATGGAGCATTGGAGGAGCAGGATCAAAGTGTGATCTTTATCAGGAACATTTGAAGAATCAGACTGACCCCATCGGAATCCACTCATGGGAGCAAGGAGTGAAGCATTAAATCTGCCTGACACTTGCAGTGCCACATTATGGGAGGGGCAGAGCTGAGGGAGCACCGCACTGTAGGAGGGTCAATGCTGAGGGAGCGCCGCACTGTAGGAGGGTCAGCACTGAGGGAGTGCCACACTGTCAGAGGGTCAGCGCTAAGGGAGTGCCGCACTGTCGGAGGGTCAGTGCTGAGGGAGTGCCGCACTGTCGGAGGGTCAGCGCTAAGGGAGTGCCGAACTGTGGGAGGGTCAGTGCTGAGGGAGCACCGCACTGTCAGAGGGTCAGTGCCGAGGGAGTGCTGCACTGTCAGAGGGTCAGTGCCGAGGGAATGCCGCACTGTCGGAGGGTCAGTGCTGAGGGAGTGCCGCCCTGTGGGAGGGTCAGTGCTGAGGGAGCACCGCACTGTTGGAGGGTCAGCGCTGAGGGAGTGCTGCACTGTCGGAGTGTCATTGCTGAGGGAGTGGGCACTGTCGGAGAGTCAGTGCTGAGGGAGTGCCGCACTGTCAGAGGGTCAGTGCTGAGGGAG
>NC_057739.1:45749602-45755682 GCF_004010195.1 Chiloscyllium plagiosum
CACTGTCGGAGGGTCAGCGCTAAGGGAGTGCCGCACTGTCGGAGGGTCAGCACTGAGGGAGTGCCACACTGTCGGAGGGTCAGCGCTAAGGGAGTGCCGCACTGTCGGAGGGTCAGCACTGAGGGAGTGCCACACTGTCGGAGGGTCAGCGCTAAGGGAGTGCCGCACTGTCGGAGGGTCAGCACTGAGGGAGTGCCACACTGTCGGAGGGTCAGCGCTAAGGGAGTGCCGCACTGTCGGAGGGTCAGCACTGAGGGAGTGCCACACTGTCGGAGGGTCAGCGCTAAGGGAGTGCCGCACTGTCGGAGGGTCAGCACTGAGGGAGTGCCACACTGTCGGAGGGTCAGCGCTAAGGGAGT
The DNA here is from genome assembly GCF_004010195.1 of Chiloscyllium plagiosum. Classification (NCBI taxonomy): domain Eukaryota; kingdom Metazoa; phylum Chordata; class Chondrichthyes; order Orectolobiformes; family Hemiscylliidae; genus Chiloscyllium; species Chiloscyllium plagiosum. The sequence continues at coordinate 45,749,962 of NC_057739.1, forward strand.
GCCGCACTGTCGGAGGGTCAGCACTGAGGGAGTGCCACACTGTCGGAGGGTCAGCGCTAAGGGAGTGCCGCACTGTCGGAGGGTCAGTGCTGAGAAAGGGATAGACTGAAATTTTCATTCCACTTTGTGTGTTATGTCACCACAGGGAACCCCCAGAATTCTCAGTCTGAGGAAGTTGAAAGTTGTGTGGGTATGTGTGTGATCTCCCTGTGTGCTGTGTTGTCCATCCGAGCAGTAGGTCTAACCATCAGCCCTGGGTTTGCTCAGATACAGGAGCCAGTGATTGTGCAGCAGGTACTGAAGGATTTTGTTCTTGTGTTGCAGATATACATTGCGGAGATCTCCGTGCCCAAGCTGAGGGGGAGAATGGGAGTTGGACCCCAGATCATGCTTGTACTTGGAACACTCCTGCTGTATGCATTGGGTGAGGAATTCCACAGATTGGGAACGCTGCTTGCTGCAGAGGGATTCTGTCCACTGGCAATGAGGGGAATGTTTGTACTCAGTGGGATCATTCCCTGCTCCAATGCAAGAGCTCCGCTCAGAGGCCTACTCCAGGACTGACTATTAACTCGGCCTGTCCATAAACGTTGGACTATATGGCCTACTCCTGCTCCTTCGGCCTTTTGAGTCTGCCCCCACTACTCAATATCATCACCACTGGTCATCATCAAATGACCAAAGAGGTCGGGGATCAATGTGAAATCGTTCCATCCCTTTCCAATGCGTGACGGCAAGATTCCTGGTCAACCCTGGGATGGGGAGCACTGGAATCTCTTTGGGACTAGCTCCAGGCTTAAACATGCTTGTAAATGATAATGTTACCACAGCAACATGATGCTCACTGTCACAAACAGCACAATCTGAGTGAATGGGAAAGGGGCTAATTGGAGGGAATAAGGAGGGAGGGATTTGATGGTCCAAGTTGGTAGAGTTTGTGGAGATTATTGGGGGGAACGGGGAGGGAGGGGTGGAGTTGGTTGAGTTTGTGGGGATTATTGGGGGGAACGGGGAGGGAGGGGCGGAGTTGGTTGAGTTTGTGGGGATTACTGGGGGAAGCCGTTGGTGATTAAAGAGTCAATTTAACATGGAATTGTTATTGTCCATCAGCCCTGGTCCTCTCCTGGCGATGGCTGGCTATTGTTGGTGCCTTTATCCCCACCCTCATGATCATTGTCATGTGCTTCATGCCGGAATCTCCTCGCTATTTAATCTCCAAACACTACTCCAGTGAAGCAATGGAGGCACTTGCCTGGCTTCGGGGTCCTGAGGCCAATTACCAACATGAGTATAGAGAGATCGAGACTTCGCTCAGCAGCAATGTAAGTTGTTTTATCTTCACTTTGCACTGAAATGTCATTGGGAGGCTTCACTGACTCTTTCCACTTTCAGGAATTGGGTCCACATAGGAGACAGTTTCCACGGTAACCAGGTGCCCTCTGGTACTGAGCTCAAATGTGATTCTGTCACTCAGTTTACCCTCACCCAGCGATAGGTCAGTCTCACCCTCACTCAGGGGTCACAGGCCAGTCCTGAACCAATGATGGGAATACCTGTCACATTAAACCAATGAGCATTCACAGGACAGAGGGTCAGTGGTCAGGTCCCACTCCAGAGACATGAAGCCAACATCCAAACTCACATCATACCACCCTACTAAGGGAGCCACATCCTACTGAGGGAGCCCCGTCCTACTGAGGGAGTACCGCACTGTCGGAGGGTCAGTGCTGAGGGAGCAGGCACTGTCAGAGGTTCAGTGCTGAGGGAGCGCTGCATTATTGGAGGATCAGTGTTGAGAGAGCAGGCAGTGTTGGAGGGTCAGTGCTGAGGGAGCACCGCACTGTCGGAGGGTCAGTGCTGAGGGAGTGGGCACTGTCGGAGGGTCAGTGCCGAGGGAATGGGCACTGTTGGAGGGTCAGTGCCAAGGGAGCACCGGACTGTCGGAAGGTCAGTGCTGGGAGAGCGGACACCGGGGGGTCTGTACTGAGGGAGGGCCACATCTGCTGTCAGAGCCAGAGACCTTTCACCAACTTTCCTGACCATATTGCATCATTAAAATAAAATGCTGTCTGTGGGATTTTGCTTGCCTACCTTACCTGTTGTGTTTCCATCATTATAGAAGTGCCCAGTGCCCAGACTTGCAACTTAGAACCATAGAAAATAGGTGCAGGAGTAGGCCATTTGGCCCCTCAAGTCTCCACACCATTCAGTCTGATCATGGCTGATCATTGAGATCAATACCCTAATGCTACCCTCCCCACAATCACTTTCTGTGTGAGTTAATTCCACAAGCTCACCACGCCCTGGCTGAAGATATTTCTCCTCATCTCAGTCCTAAAAGGTTTATCCTTATCCTTAGACTATGATCCTGGTCTGGATTTTCTCACAATCAGGAGCATCCTTCCTGCATTTACCCTGCCTATTCCTGTTGGAACGTTATAGATTTATCTGAGATCTCCCTCATCCTTCTAAACTTCAGTGAATACAATCCAAACTGATTCAACCTCTCCTCACACATCAGTGTTGTCATCTGAGGAGTCAGTCTGGTAAGCCTCACTGCACTCCCTCTATATCCTTCCTCATATAAGAGAATCAAAACTGCACACCATACTCCAGGTGTGATCTCACCAGAGGCCTGTATAATTGCAGCAAGACATCCCTGCTCCTTTACTCAAATCCTCTCACTGGGAAGGTCAACATACCATTTGCCTTTTTTAGATTAGATTAGATTACAGTGTGGAAACAGGCCCTTCGGCCCAACAAGTCCACACCGACCCGCCGAAGCGAAACTCACCCATACCCCTACATTTACCCCTTACCTAACACTATGGGCAATTTAGTATGGCCAATTCACCTGACCCTGCACATCTTTGAACTGTGGGAGGAAACCGGAGCACCCGGAGGAAACCCACGCAGACACGGGGAGAACGTGCAAACTCCACACAGTCAGTCGCCTGAGTCGGGAATTGAACCCGGGTCTCTGGCGCTGTGAGGCAGCAGTGCTAACCACTGTGCCACCGTGCCGCCCACTGCCTTCTTTACTGCCTGCTCACTTACTTTCAGCAACTGGTGTGAGGACACCCAGATCCTGTTGAACATTCCCCTCTCTCAATTTACAGGCAATAATCTGCCCTCCGGCTATTGCTACCAAAGTGGATAACCTTACATTGGTCCACATTATACTATATCAGCCATATATTTACTCACTTACATACTCATGTATCGCTGCATCCTCCTCACAGCTCACCCTCCCACCCAGCTTTGTGTCATCTGCAAACTTGTAGACATTATATTTAGTTCTGTCACCTAAATCATGAATATATATCATGAATAGCCGGGGTCCAAGCACTGAAATCTGCACTATCCCTCTAGTCAATGCCTGCCATTCAATAAAGACCTATTTATTCCAATTTGTTGTTTCCTGTCTCCTAACTAATTGACTGTCCATCTCTATACTCTACCCTTGATTCCATTGGCTTTAATTTTGCATGTTAATGTCTTACGTGGGAGCTTATCAGACAGCCTCTGAAAATCTAAATAAACCACATCCACCAGCTCCCCCTCATCAACTCCATTTGTTGCATCCTCAAAGAATTTCAGCTTTGCTGAGTTTGATTTCTCTTCCATAAAACCATTATAATTGTGTCTGATTCAACCAGTTTTCTGTTGTAAGATCCTTGATAATGCACTTGAACATACTGCACTGGCTGTAAATGACTCTAGAATTGCAGGGTTTTTGTTTGTAGAGTGAGAATGTAACTCTATTCACCACTCAGGTCAGTCGGTTTTCATGTTCTGAATTAAGTCAACGTCACATCTACAAACCCATGCTAATTGCCGTCTTCATGAGGGTCTTCCAGCAGTTCAGTGGAATCACAGTGTTACTGGTCAACATGCAGATTATCTTTGACAGTACCGCGGTCATTCTGGTAAGTAGCAACCAAACAGCCAACACTCATCCAAATCCCACACCCAGGCATCTTTCAGATTTCAGCCTCCTGGCAGCACCAAGGGCTACTGCCCAGCTCAAGCCCACTGTGAAAGTAATGCCAGGCACCACCATGAACCAACGATGGGCACCTTTCAGGTGAGACTGCAAACAAAACTGGAATCAGTGAGTTTCAAGGGACAAACACTCTTCTGGTTGGAGTCATACCTGACACATAGAAGATGACTCTGGTTGTTGGAGGTCAGTCATCTCAGCTCCAGGACATCTCTGCAGGAGTTCCTCAGGGTAGTGTCCTAGGCCTAACCATCTTCAGCTGCTTCATCAACAACCTTCCCTCCATCATAAGGTCAGAATTGGAGATGTTCACTGATGATTAAAATGTTCACCACTCCTCAGATACTAAGCAGCCCATGTCCAAATGCAACAAGATCTGTACTATATCCAGGTTTGGGCTGACAGAGGGCAAGTAACATTCATGCCACACAAATGTCAAGCAATGACCATCTCCAATAAGAAACAATCTGACCAGTGCCCTTTGACAGTCAGTGGTTACCATCATTGGATCCCCCACTATCAACATCCTGGGGGTTACTATTGACCAAACACTCAACTGGACGCACCTCATAAACACAGTGGCTACAAGAGCATGTCAGAGGCTAGGAATACTGCAGCAGAAAAAAAAACTCACCAAGTGGACTGCAGGGGTTCAAGAAGGCAGCTTACCCCCATCTTCTGTAGGATTGGGCAATAAATACTGGCCCAGCCACTGATCCCCATGTCCCCTGAATGTAGGGAAAAGATAATGCAATGAGACCCTGTCTCATTGATCAGAATATTGGAATCATCCCAGAGCACGAATAAATCCCACTGTTCAGGCCATTTGACCCTCTGCCACATCATAAAAACAGATTATCTTGGTTATTGCCACTGCACTGTTTGGGATCCTGTAGTACAGTTTGGCTGGCCTTTCTCTTATATTACACCAGTGACTACAAAGGTCTTTCGGGCGTTTTGTTGTGTTAAAAAGTGCAATCTAAGCTTGTCCTTTGTACTAAAGCAGAGGCCTGCTCTCACGGTCCAGCTCCAATTGGCTAAAGACAGCAGCTTTCCTTTCTGCAGGGAACGCTGTCATCCAGGTGGATTTTTATGACGGTCCGACAGCTTTGTGGTGACTTTTACCACTTTCCAAATTTTTAATTTTGAAATTCTGGAACAGGCCAGGATGGGATTCGTTCTTTCCCTGGATGTTTAATCAGGAGTCATGGTTCCCAGCCCAGTAATATAACCTGCACACTGTCATACAGAAAGTGCCTGACAGTACTGTCATCACTGACTCACTGGGAGGACTGCTGCCTCCAGTATTGTCCCAGTTCCCTGGTCACATCCAAACCTACAGCCAGTACTGTCCCAGAATAGGAACGTCGTGGCTTTCATCCTCTGTCTCTAAGATACCAACTGAGCTGGGAGCAGTGGAATGATAAATCATACTACCATCTGAACTAGGAGCAAGAGAACGCCATTCGGCCCCTCAAACCTGCTCCATCATTCAATAAACCAGAGTTGGCTCTTTGTAACTTCAAAGCCACATTCCCACTTGTCTCAAATGACCTTACACCCCCTAATCAAGAATCTATCCAATTCTGCTGTAATCTCTTGATATTCCTGGGAGTTAGAATGAGAGGATATCTCTGTCTTTTCACTCTCTGGTATCTTACTCTCTCTCTACCTGACATACTGTCTCACTCTTCCCCTGCCTCTTCTGTTCTTTGTTA
>NC_057739.1:45755708-45776987 GCF_004010195.1 Chiloscyllium plagiosum
CTCTCCCCATTTTTCTCTCCCCTCTATCTCCTTGCCCCCTTCTTCCCACATTTCTCTCTCCCCCTTCTGTCTCTCCCCCGCTCCCTCACCTCACGTACTAATGGAGGTTTGTTTTTATTAGGCAGGCTGTCAAGATGCAGTCCTTGTGGGGGTTATTCGATTGCTCTCTGTCTCAGTAGCTGCCTGGCTGATGGACAAAGCTGGAAGACGGAGACTTCTCTTTGTCTCAGGTAGAGTAAGGCAGGAGCTTCAACTGAACAAAATGCAATAGCCTGTTGTTCATCAGGAACTCAGCAACCAGCAGAGAATAGGAACGAGGGATCCCACTTGGACAGCATGGTGCTGCTGGGGGAGGGGTGGCATGCACTGAAATTATTTTTTTGCCTCTCTGGAGTTAGGCCAAAGGGAAATCAGCTGGGACTCCTGTTCCTGAACACTATCCTGATGTTACTCTGAGACAGGACAAGGCTCAGCTGCAATGACTCATTGTCAATCGTCTGACAGTGAGACAGGAGACAGCACTGTCATCCTCTGTCGGTCCGACTCTGTGATTCTGCTGTTCCGAGATCTGGGTGAGGGTTTGTCCTGATATTCTGAACAATTTGCAGCACACATCAGTCACAAAAACTGCCTAACTCCTAATGAAAAGACCAGGTGGTTAATACACAGCCACAAGACTCTGAGGTTGTTCTGACAATCAGTGAATGCTGGGACTCTATTGTTTGAAATAACTCTCAATGTTTGAGCATTTTTTGATAAAGACAATTGCTAACTGTCCTGAACCATTGGCTTTGGTACAAATGGAATGGTCACTGCGGGGGGTAATTGGAATGGGACTGGAGTCACATGGAGGCCATTTCCTCTCCTGAAGGATACACAGGATCCAGTGGGTTTTATGAAAACCTGATCACATCAGGGTCCTGATTTCAGTTTGTTAATCAGATACCATGATGATATCCCTTGGTACATTAATCCAGAAATGTAGCCAGCAAGCTGCCCATAGCTAGCCCAATCCACATCCCCATCATTGATAGTGAAACCACCAAAGAAACTGACCTCTCTCCTCCTCCTCCCCCTGCCAGGTGTCATCATGTCCATCTCAACATTGAGTCTTGGAGTCTATGTCAAACTAGATGAATTTAAATATAATCATACCAGCAGCAATACTTCCTTTGAAAATACGGCCCACCTAACAGCTCAGCATTTACTTCAACACAAAACAACAGACTGGTTAACCATCATTCCCCTCATCAGTGTCATGGTTTTCATTTTTGGTAAGTTCAACTGTAAGTATTTGATGGAGGACGGTAGAGGGAGCTTTACTCTGTATCTAACTCCGTGTTGACCCTGTCCTGGGAGTGTTTGATAGGGACAGATAGAGTGGAACCTTCTCAACTTGCACCCAATGCAAGTATACTCTTACCACTTAAGTGAGAATATTCCAGGTGCAGTGTCCTCAAGGCCTGCAGTGTTATCCCAGGGATTCCCTGTTTTATACTCCATTTCTCGCTCAATAAGGATCAACGTTCCATTTGCTTTCCTAAATATTTGCTGAACAGCCAAATGGGTAACTAGCTTTTTTAAATGAAACCTCAGGACACACTGGTGCCTCTGCTCTTTCGAGTTGTGTAGACTCCCTCTATTGCTCTATTTATTCTTCCTGCCAAGGTGAACAACTTCCAATGTTTCCACATTGTATTCCATCTTGCAAATTTTCAGCCAATTCCTGAACCTATTTATTTCCCTTTAGACTCTTTACATTCTCTACACAATTTAATTTCCTACTTAGCTTTGTTTCACAAGCAAATGTAGAATGGCCATTCATTCAAGTTATTAATAAATAGTTGGGACCCCAACACTGATCCCTGCAGTAAACTATTTAGAACAAAGAAAATTACAACACAGGAATAGGCCCTTTGGCCCTCCAGGCCTGTGCTGATCCAGAATCTATACCTAAACGAGTTGTCTATTTTCTAAGTGTCTGTATCCCTCTGCTATTCATGTATTTGTCTAGATACATCTTAAATGACGCTATCGTGTCCACCTCTACCAGCTCCCCGGCAACGGGTTCCGGGCACCCACCACTCTCTGAGTAAAGAACTTTCCATGCACTTCTCCCCCTCACCTTGAACTTGTGACCCCTAGTAATTGAGTCCCCCCCACTCTGGGAAAAAGCTTCTTGCTATCCACCCTGTCTACATGATTTCTTTCATGATTTTGTAGATCTCAATCATGTCTCCCCCTCAACCTCCATCTTTCTAATGAAAATAATCCTAATCTACTCAACCTCTCTTCATAGATAGCGTCCTTCATACCAGGCAACATCCTGGTGAACCTCCTGTATGCCCTGTCCAAAGCATCCACATCATTTTCATTATGTGGTGACCAGAACTGTACACAATACACCGTATGTGGCCAAACCAAAGTCCTATATAGCTGTAACATGACCCGCCAATTCAATACCCTGTCCAATGAAGGGAAGCATGCCGTATGCCTTTGTGACCACTCTATTGCGTTGCCACCTTCTGGGTACAATAGACCTGAACACCCAGATCGCTCTGTACATCAATTTTCCCCAGGTTGTTTCCATTTACTGTATAGTCGTTCTTGAATGGGATCTTTCAAAGTGCATCACCTTGCATTTGCCTGGATTGAACTCCATCTGCCATTTTTATGCCCAGCTCTCCAATCTACCTATATTCTGTTGTATTATTTGACAGTCCCCTTCACTATCTGCTAATCCAATAATCTTAGTGTCATTTGCAAACTTGCTAATCAGACCACCTATACCTTCTTCCAGATCATTTATGTATATCACACACAACAGTGGTCCCAACATTGATCCCTGTGGAACACCACTGGTCACAGTTATCAATTTTGAGAAACTCCCTTCCACTAATACTCTCTGTCTCCTGTTGCCCAGCCAGTTCACTGTCCATCTAGCTAGTACACCCTGGACCCCATGTGACTTCACCTTCTCCATCAGCCTACCATGGGAAACCTTATCAAATGCCTTACTGAAGTCCATGTATATGATTTCTTTAGCCCTTCCCTCATCAGTCAACGTTGTCTATTAAGTTGGTAAGACATGACCTTCCCTGCACAAGAACATGTTGCCTATCACTGATAAGCCCATTTTCTTCCAAATGTAAATAGATCCTATCCCTCTGAATCTACTCCAGCAGCTTCCCTCCCACTGACATCAGGCTCACCGGTCTATAATTACCTGGATTATCCTTGCTGCCCTTCATAAACAGGGGACAATATTAGCTATTCTCCAGTCCTCCGGGACCTCACCCATGTTGAAGGGTACTGAAAAATATCTGTTAAGACCCCAGCTATTTCCTCTCTTGCTTCCCTCAGTAACCTGGGGTAGATCCCATCTGGACCTGGGGAGTTGTCCACCTCAATGCCTTTTAGAATACCCAACACTTACTCCCTTCTTATGCCAACTTGATCTAGAATAATCAAACATCTATCCCTAACCTCAACATGCGCCATGTCCCTCTCCTCAGTGAATACCACTGCAAAGTACTCATCAAGAATCTCACCTATTTTCTTGGACTCCACACATAACTTTCCTCCTTTGTCCTTGAGTGGGCCAACCCTTTCCCTAGTTACAATCTTGCTCCTTATATATAAATAAGAGGCTTTGGGATTTTCCTTAACCCTATTTGCTAACGATATTTCATGACCCCTTTTAGCCCTTGTAATTTGTTTCAGATTGGTCCTACTTTCTGGATATTCTTCCAAAGCTTTGTCTGTTTTCAATCGCCTATACTTAATGTATGCTTCCTTTTTCCTCTTAGCTAGTCTTACAATTTCACTGTCATCCATGGATCCCTAATCTTGCCATTTAAAAGCCTCCCACATGTCAAAAGTGGATTTACTTTCAAACAGCAGCTCCCAATCCACATTCCCCAGCTCCTGCTGAATTTTGCTATAGTTAACCTTCTAGGAGAAAGTGAGGACTGCAGGTGCTGGAGATCAGAGCTGAAAATATGTTGCTGGAAAAGCGCAGCAGGTCAGGTAGCATCCAAGGAGCAGGAGAATCGACGTTTCGGGCATGAGCCCTTCTTCAGGAATGAGGAAAGTGTGCCAAGCAGGCTAAGATAAAAGGTAGGGAGGAGGGACTTGGGGGAGGGGCATTGGAAATGCGATAGTTCATCCCTTGTGGTTGGAGGGTTCCTAGGCGGAAGATGAGGCGCTCTTCCTCCAGCCGTCGTGTTGCTATGGTCTGGCGATGGAGTCCAAGGACCTGCATGTCCTTGTTGGAGTGGGAGGGGGAGTTGAAGTGTTGAGCCATGGGGTGATTGGGTTGGTTGGTCCGGGTGTCCCAAAGGTGTTCTCTGAAACTTTCCGCACTCTTCCTTTCAGGCAACATGGTGGCTCAGTGGTTAGCACTACTGCCTCACAGCACTAGGAACCCAGGTTCGATTCCACCCTCAGACAGCTGTCTGTGTGGAGTTTGCACATTCTCCATGTGTCTGGGCTTCCTCTAGGTGCTCTGGTTTCCTCCCGCAGTCTGAAGATGAGCAGGTTAGGTGAATTGGTCACACTAAATTGCCCATAGTGGTCAAGGATATGTAGGTTAGATGGATTCGTCAGGGGTAGATGTAGGAGAGTGGGTCTAGGTGGACTTGTTGGGCTGAAGGGCCTGTTTCCACATTGTAGGGATTCTATGACTGCTCTCATCTTTGTCCACGAGTATTCTAAAACTTACAGAATTGTGATCACTATTCCCAAAGTAATCCCATACTTAAACTTCCACCACCTGGCTGAGCTCATTTCCCCACACCAGGTCCCCCAGTATGGCCCCTTCCCGAGTTGGACTATTTACGTACTGCTCCATAAAACTCTCCCGGATACTCCTCACAAATTCTGCACCATTGAGACCTCTAACACTAAGTGAGTCCCAGTTAATGTTGGGAAAATTAAAATGTCATATCACAACCACCCTGTTGCTCCTACATTTTTTGGACCAGTATCTCTCACGTGCTGTTGGGAGGCCTGTAGTACAGCCCTAACATTGTTACCACACTCTTCCTATTTCTGAGCGCTACCCATTTGATTTACTGCTGGAGTCCTCCGTAGGGCCCTCCTTCAGCACAGCTGTGATATCCTCTGTGGCCAGTTATGCAACTCCTCCACCCCTTTTACCTCCCTCTCTTTCCCGCCTGAAGCATCTATATCCTGGGATACTTAATTGCCAATCATGCCCTTCCCTCCACAGCTTACTAACGTGCAGTCCTCCGTCAGCCAATTTCATCTGTTAATATGTCACCCCCAATATCTGAGCTCTTATCTTGCATTTTAATTTTGGATTTATTATCTTTAGTATGGAGCCTTTTGCCTAAGCATTGGGTTTGTTAATTGCCTCCATGTGGTTGAACTTTTCCCTTTTGACCGGTGTATACAGGTTATGCCTTGGGCTGGGGACCAATCACCTGGCTGATGATGTCGGAGATCCTTCCACTCCAAGTCCGTGGATTCGCATCAGGCTTGTGTGTGTTTGTCAGTTGGGTCACAGCCTTCATCTTAACAGAATTCTTCTTAAAAGTGAAGGTTGGTTTTTTTTAGTATCTTTGCGTACACTTTTCCTCAGTGCCTGATTTATTTTCTTGCTCAGAATTAGCCAAAGGTTTACTCCACCTGCATTTTCGATGTGTCTCCTGGGAGATGACATGACTGTTTGTGAAATGATATTCATAGAAACTAGAAGCAGGCCAGTCAGCCCATCAAATCTACTCCACCATTCAACATGATCAGTTCCCTGTTCCCACTTTCTCTACATATCCTTTAGCCCTGAGAATTAACTCCCTCCTGAAAATGTTCAATGTTTTGGCCTTAACCACTTTCTGCAGTAGAGAATCACAAAGAATCGCTCCCCACTCTCTGGGGGAAGACATTCTCCTCTTCTCAGTCCTAAATACCTACCCCATATACTTGAGACTGTGACTTTTGGTTCTAGATTTCCCAGTCATCAGGAACATCCTTCCTATGATTATCCTGTCTAATCCTGTTAGAATGTTATAAGTTTCTAGAAGATCCCTCTTCATTCTTTTGAATTCCAGCGAACACAGTCCCAACTAATCCAGCCGACCAATGTGGTAGGATGTGGGATGGAAGAGACTATTCAATCTGGATGTAGATTTGCTCACTGAGCTGGAAGGTTCATTTTCAGATGTTTTGTCACCATACTAGGTAACATCTTCAGTGAGCCTCCAGCCGAAGCATTGCTGATGATTCCTGCTTTCAACTTACATGTTCGGGTTTCTTTGGGTTGGTGATGTCATTTCCAGTTCTTTTTCTCAAGGGGTGGTAAATCGGGTCCAAGTCAATGTGTTTGTTAATAGAGTTCCACTTGGAATACCATACTTCTAGGAATTCCCATGTGTGCCTGTTTGGCTTGTCCTAGGATGGAATGTGTTGTCCCAGTCGAAGTATATCTGTACGTAAGGATACTAGTGAGAGAGGGTCATGTTGTTTTGTGGCTAGTTGATGTTCATGTATCCTGGTGGCTAGTTTTCTGCCCATTTGTCCAATGTAGTGTTTGTTACAGTCCTTGCACGATATTTTGTTAATGACATTAGTTTTGCTTGTTGTCTGTATAGGGTCTTTCAAGTTCATTAGCTGCTATTTTAGTGTCTTGGTGGGTTTGTGGGCGAGCATGATGCCAAGGGGTCTGAGTAGTCTGGCAGTCATTTCCGAGATGTCCTTGAGTGGCTAGGGTTTCTGGACATGTTTTATCTGCTTGTTTGGGCTTGTTGCTGAGAAATCAGTGGACTATGTTCACTGGGTACCCGTTCTTTTTGAATACGTGGTATAGGTGATTTCCTTCTGCTCTGCTGTGTTCCTCTGTGCTGCAGTGTGTGTTGGCTCTTTGGAATAAGGGCTAATGCCCGAAACGTCGATTCTCCTGTTCCCTAGATGCTGCCTGACCTGCTGTGCTTTTCCAGCAACACATTTCCATCTCTTTGGAATAACGTTCTGATGCAGCTTCATTTATGATTTTGGGGTGATTGCTTCTGTAGTTCATTTCCTGGAGACGCTGGTTTTAAGTTCCCCATTGGCTGTTTGCTCTATGACACCTAGGAATGGCAGTTTGTTGTTGTTTTCCTCCTCTTTAGGGAATTTTATGCCAGTAAGGGTATTATTGATGGTCTTGAAGGTTTCCTCTAATTTGTTTCGTTTGTCATCACCAAAGGTGACATCTACATTGCAGACCCAAAGTTTGGGTTGGATGATTGGCAGAGCTATTTATTTGAGTCTCTGCATTACTGCCTCTGCTAAGAACCCTGATATCGGAGGTCCCATGGGTATTTGAAGGTGGTGGGTGGTAAGGCATAGGTCCACTAGCTTGGCGATACTGTCCTTGCTGATGAAGTTGGTGGAGTTTGGTATTGTGTCTTTGGGTTTTCTAATACTGCAGTCAGTGTTTTCTTGGCCAGGTTAATGTTAAGTGATGTTCTGGACATGTTTTATCTGCTTGTTTGGGCTTGTTGCTGAGAAATCAGTGGACTATGTTCACTGGGTACCCGTTCTTTTTGAATACGTGGTATAGGTGATTTCCTTCTGCTCTGCTCTGTTCCTCTGTGCTGCAGTGTGTGTTGGCTCTTTGGAATAAGGGCTAATGCCCGAAACGTCGATTCTCCTGTTCCCTAGATGCTGCCTGACCTGCTGTGCTTTTCCAGCAACACATTTCCATCTCTTTGGAATAACGTTCTGATGCAGCTTCATTTATGATTTTGGGGTGATTGCTTCTGTAGTTCATTTCCTGGAGACGCTGGTTTTAAGTTCCCCATTGGCTGTTTGCTCTACTTTGACACCTAGGAATGGCAGTTTGTTGTTGTTTTCCTCCTCTTTAGGGAATTTTATGCCAGTAAGGGTATTATTGATGGTCTTGAAGGTTTCCTCTAATTTGTTTCGTTTATCATCACCAAAGGTGACATCCACGTAGCAGACCCAAAGTTTGGGTTGGATGGTTGGCAGAGCTGTTTATTCGAGTCTCTGCATTACTGCCTCTGCTAAGAACCCTGATATCGGAGATCCCATGGGTATTTGAAGGTGGTGGGTGGTAAGGCATAGGTCCACTAGCCTGGCGATACTGTCCTTGCTGATGAAGTTGGTGGAGTTTGGTATTGTGTCTTTGGGTTTTCTAATAGTGCAGTCAGTGTTTTCTTGGCCAGGTTAATGTTAAGTGATGTGAACAGGGCTGTTAGATCAAAGGTGACCATTATTTCACCCTCTTCTATCTTAGTGTCTTTGATGGTCTTCAGGAATCCTTGGATGGAGTAGTGTGAGCCTTCGACTAAGTGTTTTAGTGTTTGGTGTAGCTCCTTGGCCAGTCTGTAAGTAGGTGTTCCAGGTAGTGAGACTATGGGTCTGAGGGGGGCTCCTGGTTTGTGAAGTTTGGGTAATCCGTAGAAGCGTGGTGTGTTGGATCCATTTTCTGGAAGTCTGTCTTATTTATTTCTCCAGATTTCTGAAGGTTTTTTGAGTAGGGCTGTGATTCTGTTCTCTAGTTGTGGGGTCAGGTCTATCGCCACTTGTTGGTAAATATTAGTATCTGCAAGTAGTGCTTTCACTTTTTCAATGTAGTCTCTTTGGGTTAAAATGACTGTCAAGCATCCTTTACCTGCAGGTAGGATAACAATTGAGTGTGCTCCCTTCCTTTTTCTGCTTAATGGTGCAACTACCTGTCTGATAGTTTGCTGGGTTTCTTCTGTAAGTTGGTTGTCTTTCAGTGTTGTTTTTAATGCTGTGAAGAAATCTTCCTTGTCTTCATCCTGGACGTTGTAACTTAACGCTCTAAGTTGGCTTTTTCAGTGTCTGTTAACGGTCAGTCAGATAAGTTTTTTATCCATGCTTCTGTATTGTCAGTGCTGTTACTTTGTGTAAGTTTGCCTAGTTTTATTTGCAGGTCTAGTTTTTTCATATCTATGGCTTATTGTACTGTATCTGCCCATTCATGGTCTGTGACATGAGTGAGTAAAGAGGTTTGGTGCAAAATGTCCTGATTATATTTACGGAGTCTTTTGTGGGCATCATTAATAATTTCTCTAAGCACTCTGCAGCCATTTTGTTTTGTTATTTTTATGGCCAGTGGGGTGTTAAGGGGAGGTTTATATTGAAGACATTTAGGTAGCACCTACTTCCTTAGGCAGCACCTACTTCCTTAGGCATTCATGCAGGAAGTACAGCTGTTCGCAAGTGGCACACTCGGTTGGCATTCGTTTCCCATTTTCGGGCCAGTTTTAGCGTATTGTACCAATAGGTCTTAGCAAGTTGAGAAGATTTGTAGCTCAGGTTGAGTTCTGGAGGTAGGTTTCTGATGAAGGACTTTTGCCCGAAACATCTATTTTCCCACTCCTCTGACGCTACCTGCCTGCTGTGCTTTTCCAGCATCACTCTAATCTCCAGCATTACTCACTTCGCACTATTTCCTGCAGTCCAGCAGTTACTTCTCTTTTCTGTAAATGAAGTTGTGGAAGTTTTTCCTTCTAATGTTCACTCTTTTATCCTGCTTATCAAACTCTTAAGGGTTAAACATTGTACAGCTTGTACGAAAGCTGCTGATCACAACAGGAGCAAAGACAGAACTTGAAACCTTGTCTTTTCTTTTCCAGCATACCTTTGGACTTGCTGTCCCCTTCTTGTTCTTCTGTGCAGTATCCATCCTGGGAATAATATTTACTGCTTTCTGCATTCCTGAAACAAGGAAGAGGACCTTGGAACAAATTCAAGATTTGTTCCAGAACCCGAGAGCACCCAGAGTTGTTGTTAACAACTGACAAGGAAAAAAACACTTTGAAAAACTGAAGTCCCACCGTTAATCCTCCTCATTGTTCACTGAAGCTACAAGGATAGACTAATCCTGTTGGACTATGATTTTATTTAACATTTACACAGATGGCTCACAGGTAAATGTAGATACAATTTCTATGTCCCTCCATTGTCCCCATCAAACACTCCCAACACAGGGACAGCATGGGGTTAGATACAGATTAAAGCTCCCTCTACACTGCCCCCATCAAACACACCCCGGACAGGAACAGCAAATGGTTAGATTTGGAGTAAAGGCCTCTCTGCACTGTCTTCAAACATTCCCAGCATGGGTAATATTATAGAAAAGCCTCTAGAACAGTTCATATTCTCCAGTGAGACAATTTCAAAATCACTTCTTTCAGAGGCTACACAACACTGAAGATGTCACCCAGAAGGGAGACTAAATGTTTGCAAAAAAATCAACCAACTCAGCGAACCAACCAACAACTACATCCAAAACATGCGGGAGGGAACAGATGTGTTGGTTTGAATAGTTCTTTTTCCTCAGTGACAATTACTGAAGTTAGACAAAGGCTTTGTATAGTCAAACCACAGTTAGTATATATACAGCTCGAAGGTGCTGCTGATGAATAGGAGTCTTTTGATAGGGGAGTTTAAAAGGTTGCCTTCATAAGTGTATTTACTAACTGTAACTAAACATGCACTTTTAAATCTGCACACATTTATGTTTGTAAATACATACAGAATCTCTTCTGCAGGTATTCCTGGTTTATATGGGAGTATGAATTACTGATGCAAAATTAAATATATCTGAAGAAAAACTCCATGTTCTCAATGAAGAGTCCATTTAATATTCTTCACCAGAATGAAACCATAAGTTCTATATAAAGAATAACAGATACCCAAGAGTGAGTTACAGACTGGAATCTAAATGAGGGCTTATGGGGTGGTTTATATATAGAACAACAGATACCTGGGAGGGAGTTACAGACTAGGACTAAATCCACTCTAAGTGACTATAACTCTGCTGTATCCAGTTACGTTTCAATAACAGGAAACCCACTTCCAAAAAGACAAGACACAGAGTAAAACTTTTTATTTCACAGTACATGGTCAGAAATTTGTCAGAAACAGACATTTAAATAATTGAGGATAAAGTGCAAAAATCAAGCTCAGCCCCACCACAGAGACAGTTTGAAAGCTCTCTCATACAACTCCCTCTCAGTCATTGTATAGCGGCCACAATGTATAACTACAACAGGGAAATATCCCAGAACTGCTCCCATTTTTCCCAGCGATATGGAACAAACCCATTTATTCACAAGATTTTCCAGCATAATTCCTGTGGAAATGACAGTAGCATTGGGGAATTTCACTGCATGATGTTTCAGTTACTTAGCTACTGGTCTCATGGATGCCAATATCTCTGGACTGTATTCTAACTAAGAGCCATTTTTAACAAGCCTTACCACTCCTACACTCAACACTACACCCCAGTACAACAGGCAGACACTGCAACTGTCACTCCCATTTAATAAAACAATTCACACTCATATACAAGCCCAACTCCAGCTCAGAAATGAGAGACTCTCAAACTCGCTGGAAAGTTGCAGCATCTTTATAAAGTACACACTGAATTATAACAAGTCTAATTTAAATAGCAATAACTAGCTAAGGACATTAAACCTTTATAAATAATCAATAATTCAAAATCCATCCACAAAGATTGATCTTCTCATAAGCGAGAAGTACAATAGACAGGCAGTGTTCTAGTATAACTTAGCAAGATGTGACTCAATCCTGTTTCTTTCGAGCCCCCACTTTTGGCTAATATGGTCCTGAATACCTGAAAGCACAGCCTCTCAGTGGGAAGCACCAGAAATATCCCACTCCCTCAGTCTAATGTCCACTTCTCACAAGAAGGTTCATCATGAGCATTGGCAGGACATTACAAACCACACACCAAGGAATGTCAATTGCAACTACCCTCAGTCAATATTCACACATGCCAGAGGGGTCAGCTATGGGGTATCCGCAGTTTTGCTGAAATTCAGAGGCACTACAAACAAGACTAGCAGCCAGTGAATAAACAGAATATAAAATTCAAGAGGTAATGAGGAGTTCATATAAAACCTAAGGCTCAAGTTAAACAAATATTCACAATATGGAGCTTCACTTTACAGGAAAGGTATGAATGTTTCAAAAAGTGGACAGCACTGCGCATCAGAAGTGGACATCAGGATATTAGTTCTTAAGAAATTTCAATACAAAGTCTACAAAATTGGGATCTCTTGTTTGATCCTGAGGTCACAGAGTGACAGGAGAAAGTATTAACATTTCAAAAGGACAGGCAGAGTTTACAAGTTTGTTCCAATAACAGATTTTACCTCACTCCAGTGCCTCTAAGAGAATCAGGTGAGAAGTCAGCAGAAACAGAGTACTGCTGAGCTCTGGTATTCACTCCCAGGGGCTAGAGCCCACACTCTCACCTACAAACGGTCAACATCAGACTGGAGGGTGGGGGTGAAGGAAAAGGGAGGTGACAGGAGACAGGGAGCATGAATCACACGCATACTGCACTATTTTTTTGTTGGGGGGCTGAGTGGTTCCCTGGCCAACTGTGCAGAGGGTACCCATCCAGCCTGATTCTGTTGTGGTTGAATTGCCCCAATTGGTTAAAGCACTTCAAGGGTACTTCCAATTAAATTTAACTGTAAATCAAACCCTTTTGAGGGAGGGTCACTTGACCTAAAACGTTAACCCTGATTTCTCTCCACATATGCTGCCAGACCTGCTGAGTTTTTCAAGCAATTTCTATTTTTGTTTGTGATTTACAGTATTAACCGTTAGGAGAGTTTCTGCCTTCACTACCCGTGAAGCAGTGAGTTCCTGACAGGCACCTCTACTGAAAATATTTCCCCTTGAATCTCCCTACCCCCAAATCTACGGTCATTGATTCTGGATCTTAGAACCACTTCCTTACGTACAGAAGCAATACGGACAGACTGAAGCTGAATGCCTCAGTCCATACTGTACATAAATAATGCGCTGTCTGCACAGTTACTGAATATTAAAACCTTTTTCCACTGATTGAGCCAAAAGACCTCTTCCACATGCTTACTCCTGCATCGTGAGACTTTATGATTTTGCAACCCACGCCACCTCCCCTGCCGCCCCCACCACCCCACAAAGTTAACCCACTCATCCTGTTTCTAGAGAGTACCAATACAGCATAGGCATAAACTGTTGAACACTGCTTGGAACCCAGTCATTTTCAATTTCAAATTACACAAGGTACACTCTTTTACATTTACTCGCTACGAGTGTGTCCAATGGCCATCACCAAGCTTCTCAGGGAAATTAATCCACATGTTGCTCAAACCACATCAGATATGGATGCTTGCTCATATCCTGACTGGAAGCTAACTTCATAAATCTCATTACAAATCTATATTAACTGGTGGAATCCTCAGTTAGTTCATGCCAAAGCTGTGGGGCCTGTGGTGGACGTGGTGCAACGACAGCAGTCTGTATGCAGACAGAGCCTTTGAAACAAATCCCAGGTGCTTTGCTTAAAGAACTAACAAACTGGTGCAACAGCAGGAAAATCTCCTGGAGTTTCTAAATGTCAGTGAGCCCACCCCACAGAAGAGATACCTAACTTGCTCTGGGAGTTCAATACAGATCAAACTTGTATTTGATTGGAAAAGCCAGATTATGTCTCATCAGGCTGCCGCAGATCACATATTAGATTCAGCAAGGATTCACCTCTCTCTACATTAGCACCTTGTAAAAACAAAACATTTCGATATACAATTTCAGGTACCACAATGAATTTCAGAATTGGGAGCAGCTACGGCAAGTTGTACAATTAATCCAGGAAGAGGCAGAATAAAACCCACCCTCTCTGTGGTCTGGACGCTGGCCTCATACTCAGAAGGACTAGAGCAAATTATCCAGCACAGGTTAAAGGATGAATTATTCATTTGGTGTCCCTATCTCAGCAGGTAGGGTCAGACTCTTGATTGCAACTCTCTGCAGGAAAATTTCACAACTCTTCCTTCATCATTCCCACTGATCTCCCAATGTTTAAAATCCCCTCCAGATTAGAGTCAGACTCAAAACACAACTTCAGCCTCTCCTGTTCATAGCGAGGAAGCTACAGGTTACAAACAAAGCAGTCCCTGAACAAAACCTTTTTATTTACTCTTTCAGAGGATGTGGGCATCACTGGCAAATCCAGCATCTGCTGCTTCTCCCCAACTGCCTCATATTTGAGTGGCTTGCTGGACCTTTTCAGAAGGAAGTCAGGAGTTAACACCTTGCTGCGAGTCTGGAGTCCCATGCAGGCCAGACCAGGTGAGGATAGCAGATTTCCTTCCCTGAAGGGACGCTAATGAACCACGCATTAGACGATTATGACACAATCAATGATAGTGTCATGGTCATCGTCACTGAGATTAGCTTACAATTACAGACTCATTCACATTTAAACCCCCCAACTATCGTGGTGGATTTGAACCATGATTCAGATCATTAGCCTGTGCATCTGGTTGTCTAGCTCAATGACAATGCCACTACATCACCCCTCCCCATGCAAGATAATATTGCACAACTGGCCCCAGTGGAAGAGTTGGCCGGGGAGGGTGGGAGAGAGTAATGACCAATTTTTGATGACTGCCTTCTCAATCCCTGATTTAAGAGAGCTGGAAAGAGCAGTACTTATTTAAAAACGTGCTTTAGATAGCAGCAGTACAATGGCAGCTCTGACCTGAATCCCATCAATGCTGTAATATAATATATATTCCAGACAGTGCAAGGCTCCCAGCAACTGTGACCAGAATCTGTTCAAGTCATGTATGCTCCAATTGCATCTGTCGCCCTCAATATTAAAAAACAAATCCACCAAATTGGGACGATTTAGTCAGTAATGGAATTAATCAGAGCTCCAAACATAACACACATAGAGTCATAGAGATATACAGCACAGAAACAGACCCTGGTTAAGACAAATGTACAAAAACACCAGATTTAAAGAGAGTTGGCAGCTGCTGTCCAATTGAACAATCAACTGTATATTGAGCAAAGAGGGAACCCAGTCTGGAGCTCACCCCTCTTTGCAGTGCATAGATTAAACAGATGTCCACATTGAGAAAGCTTCGTCAGTTTGCTAACCCAGTTGTACAGATCCCAGTCCCTTTTATTGTTCTGCTGTCTCACCCTGGAGCATTCCAGACTGTTTTTCGTCAGCTGCTCTCCTGTCCTGGAGCCTGGCGTATGAAACAGCATCGCCCCTTTGGAAATAGAGGGAGCAGCATTAGCAAATGTCCAAAACAAGTACTCCAAATCCAGCTTAACATGCAAACTGAGGGATTGAGATACATGTAGCACTCAACTGGCTTCTCATAGTTTATAAAGACCACAGTTTCAATGGTTTATTAATTCAATTGGTATAAGAAATGTGACACTTATTGAGGCAACTCCTTCCTTGATCTTTGTTGTTTTCACCAATCAGGCTGTTCAGCCCATTTTGTCTGTGCTAGCTCTTTGAGAGCCACTCAATTAACTGTACTCTGCCCTACTCTTTCCATACAACTCTGCAAACCTCTCTTTTCCAGTAATTCTGCAACTCCCTTTGGAAAGTTCTGACTGAATCTGCGTCCACCATTCTTTCAGATAGCACATCCCAGATCACGACATCAAAACATTCAAAACTGCCCAACCACATCACCTCTGGTTCTTTAGCCAATTATTATAAATCAGTGTCCCTCCAGTTATCAATCCTTCTGCCCAGAAACAATTTCTCATTTACTCCAGAAAGCCCTTATTAATCCTGGACATGTCTGTTAAACCTCCCCTTAATCCTCGCTGTGACATGTACAGCTACCTCAGTTTATGCACATCCAGTAATGAAAAACCCTTCCATCTCCAGAACTAGTTACATAATCCTGAAATTCCAATACCCTTAAACTGCAGTGGGCAGAATTGTGACTCAATCCTCCAGCTGGGAATAGAGAGTTTTAAAGGTTTAATATAAATTCCATCGACAACTTATACCAGAGGAAAGTCAATGAGGGCCCCAAATAAATTACCAACAAGAATGATTTGCATTATCATGTTACAGTACAGAAAAATGAGTCGCTCTCTGACACCATACCTGGGTGGCCCATCCAAAGCGAAAAGCAGGTTATTAAAGCCGAAAGGCATTGTAACCAACTCTATCCTGTCCTATCTCAGAACATAAACACAGGCAGAAGCTTGTAAAACAAAGCAAAACAGCATTTTGATGAAGGGAGTACTGACAGTTGTAAAACTGAGCTAAACAGACTGAGTTTTTATTATTCATTTCCGGGTAGGGTTAAGTGGTGTTTATTGCCTGTCAACTGCTCGAGGTGGTGATGGTGAGCTGCTTTCTTGAGCCACCACAGTCCACAACCTTAAAAGCCGATCACAGCAAACAGATTTAAACAGAGTTGTACAAACTACGACAAACTGAAAAAATTATCTAAAGCTGCACAGTCCCAGGTGAAGACAAGACCATTTCTTCAAAGAAATATTGAGAGTGACGGATAGTCACAGAATAAAAACAACCTGCAGAAAAATTAATCCTAGGCACTGAAGGCACTGCAGTCTCTCGTATAAACAAATGGAAATTATACAATTATCTCCTTTGTTCTGGGTTCCTGGTCTCCTCCTTTACCTACTCCCCACTCAAGGTAGCATTTTTGTTTAAACTCTGAATCCATGCAGTTTCCACATGACCCTATCAGTACCTAACCCTGACCTGAGGCTTCCTCCCTCAGGCTTTTCGGCAGATTTTCAGCACGTGTAAATCACAGCCAGTTAAGGATTACACATTCTGTGACAACCAACACTGCCAAATTGTCCAACTTTAAAAGCACCAAATAATAAATCATTCACTACTGACATATCATGAAAACTTACTTTTTACCAAGTGATGCGAGTCCATAAAGTACACCTGATGCAAAAGCAATTGCATTCCCAAATAATGTAGTGATTGAAAATCTCAGGAATATTGGGAGAATTGCCATCCTGTGGAGAAAACAGATATCTCAGATATTATGTGCACCTGTCACAAGAAAGTTACAACAAATTGACAAAGTTATTTGAGAGGCATGTGATTATCGGTCAGTCAACACTGGAGCAGCATTAAACCTGCTGCTGTCCTCAACCAACATATCTCCCATCCAAAATCAGGGGCATTACAGTTCTGTTACATCACGGACTGAACACTCACTGTGACCAATGTGTGCCAGACAGACTCCATGCTTACCCGCAGTAAAAGACTGCTTTCTGCCAATATCGGAGTTTATCAGCCCTCGCTGACACAGCATTCGCAAACTCAATAAACTGGCAGCAAAACGGAGCTTCACAGAGGAAAAGGACAAATGCATTCAGTCTGCATATGAAAATTAAAAACAGCGATTAAAGGTTGGAGAACACACTAACTGGTCACCAAAACAGGTTGCTTTAGGTCACAACTCAATATTAGACTTAGTGGGGAGAACACAAACCCTACAGGGAATTAAATATCTCAAAGATGTTTAAGGGAAAATTAGAAGTAGAGGTGTCAGTGAAGTGGCAATGTCCTGGTGACCCGGACTCAAATCCCAGAACAGCTGGTGGTGTAATTTGAATTCAATAAAGTCTGGAATTAAAAGCTGAGGCAAAATTAGAGGGCTCTTGTGGTAGTGTTTTTCTCTGTCAGGTCTCACTTGCCCCAGGGGTGTGTAAAAACAACTCTGAACAAGTTGATGAGAAAGCATCTAAAGGAAAATTAGAAAGAGGCAGAGGTTATTCTGACAGGGTGAGATGGAGGAGGATGGGTTGGAACTCACGTGTGTTTAAGCAGCAACAAAGACCAGGTGGGCCTTAAGGCCTGCACTGTGGGTACAGGTGTCAGGAAGAAAATATTTACTGCTCCAAAAATTGAGGTGGTTTCGAATAATTCACTTTGCATGAACATGACAATGGTTAGGCCACTTTTGGAATTTGCTGCAATTCTGGTCTCTCTGCTAAAGGAAGGATGCTGTAAAACATTTCAGAAAAGGTTTACAAGGATGTTGCCAGGGTTGGAGGATTTCAGTTAAAGGGGGAGGCTGAATAGGCTAGGGCTGTTTTCCCTTGAGCGTCGAAGGCTGAGATGTGACCAAATTGAGGTTTATAAAATCATGAGGGGCATGGCTAAAATAAATAGAAAAGGTATTTTCCCCAAGCTGGGGGAGTCCAGAACTAGATGGCATAGGTTTAGGGTGAGGGGGGAAGAAATAGAAAAAGGATCTAATGGGCAACTTTTTTCACGCAGAGGGTGCATGCATGAAATGAGCTGCCAGAGAAAGTGGTGGGGCTGGTACAATTGCAGCATTTAAAAGGCATCTAGATGGGTACATGAACAGGAATGGTTTGGAGGGTTACAGACCAAGTACTGGTAAGTGGGACTAGATTAGGTTAGGGTATCTGGTCAGCATGGATGAGTTGGTCCGAAGGGTCTGTTTTTGTGCTGCATATCTCTATGACCGTGCCTCTATGATGCTGAAGGTGCAGCTAGATGTTGAGCTGGGAATCAGGTCACTGAGTGCAATTTCCCACTCTGTCACACTCACAGCAGATCCTTGTTGGAACAGCTGCCAGATTCACTGAAACTGAGGGGTAAAGAGAAGGTCCCTGTCAGTGTCCAGGATAATGTCCCATTGCTGCATTATCCAGGCATTAACCTCACTGCTCAACAACTAAACCAGGTAAACTCTGGGAAAGGATACAAGATCAAACTGCTGCTCGAATTGATCCTTCAAATCTTTAGAAAGATGGATAAGAAAAGATCTATTTTAAATGAGTTTCAGTCAGGACGTAGTGGCTCAGGATTAAAGCTTGGCACTGTGGGAAGAGGTGGAAAGAACTTGAGCAGGATGCAGTTGATAAAGTGGGTGGACTAAGCTACTCGGACCAATAGTTGTAGTGAGAAAAAACAATTACAGTGACGGGGAGGAGAGTTTTAAGGAAGTTCAGGAATTCAGAGGATTCAATTAATTACCCTTAAGTTTCCATTCATGCTCAGCAGCCAATCTGATTCAGCCAGTGGACTAATCTAAAATTATTTTTAACTAAAATGAGGTTGGTATTGGAAAGCTGACAGACTCAAACATTGGAAACTGGAGAACTTGAAAACGTGTTTTTGAGAATCACACGACAGCTTCTATTCAATTACTTACACCATCCAGACCCCGGCTGCAATGTTGAGGGGATCGATGGTTACACAGTTCCAAACGCCAGCGACTGCACATGCTGCAAAACCACACAGAGAACGATTACTTCAGAACTGGCAACAGTGACACACCAGACATCTCAACATACCCATCAGTCCAGGCAATGTTCCTTTCTGCCTCCTTGGAATCTACTTTCAGCACTTACACTTTTTAAAAAAGTCATTCACAGGACATGGGTGTCACTGGCTAGGCCAGCATTTATTGTCCATCCCTAACGGCAATTAAGAGTCAACCACACTGCTGTGGGTCTGGTGTCAAATGTAGTTGATAAGAGGTAAGGACGGCAGAGATCTCTCCCTAAAGGACATCAGTGAACCTGATGAATTTTCCAAACAATTGACAACAGTTTCTTGGTCACTGTTAGACCCTTTCTGCATTGGTCTCCCCCACTCCTTTCACTTCCAGGCCTGGAATATAGAGTTTCAGTTTGAACAATACTCATCTGAGATCGAGTCACAATACCTCCGTCTCATTATGGATTCTGCATTAATGTTTCTACTTCTTGAATAATTCACTACACCTAGGGAGTGAGGTAGAAGGCACAGAAATTTCTCTCTACACTCCAAATTAAGCTGCATCCTCGAACATTGCCCAGAAAAATTCAACTGAAACAATGGATCAACATTTACAATTTAGGAAAAGATCATTTCTGCTGGCCTTTCTGCACCACACAAACCACCTCACACCCTGTCACTCTATCCTTCGATTCCTTTCCCTCTTAGGCAACCCCTTAAATGTATTGTTAATATACAATCCACTATTTGCTGCTGCAGCAAGGTCCTCTTCCTCACTATTCTCCTTCTGTGCTGGGAATTCAGGGCAATACTGGACACTCAACAGATATTTTCTAACCAATCTGCTCAGAGATGTTATTGCGCACTTCTGTAGCAGGTGGGACTTTAACCCAAGTCTCCTAGCTCAGAAATCATCATTACCTGTGTACACAATATCTTTTATTAAAACACTCCACACCTTTAATCTGCATTAAGTCACAAAATTGGAGAAAGTTAGGAAGAGCGGGAGGCTTATTTTGACTAAGGTATTATAACACGTCTCATCTTACTGCATCTGCCTTTAGATCAGATTAACCTGCTGAATTATACAAACAACCCTTGTTAAAAATGTACAACCAGCTGGAAGCAGATTATCCCACATATCAAGTATCAGAAACTTGGATAGCCGGCAAAGAGCAATGACTTCCATAACACCCACCCAACAAACCACTAACTTATCAAACTGCTGTTCTTTCAATTAGCACAATATTCTGGTGTAGATGGGTGCAATGAACACCTCTGCTATTACATCTTATGGTCTAATGCCACATCCTCTTGCAGTGAATTAAACAATTCTACCCTATAACATCTCAGTATAATTGGAACCTGCATTTGACTGGGATTCCTGTGTGTACAGAGCCCAGAGTGGTACCTACCCATTGACTCTTCCATCTTTTCTGATTTCTGCAGGATTAAAGCAAAAGAGCAGGAAACAGTGAAAACCATTGTGAAAGGGCATTTCAGAATACAGTGGAGTGCTAAACCCCTGATCTAGGATCTCACTCTGATTGATAGCACCAAACTATTAGTAGAAGCAGCTCAAAACTGCAGCTTGGGGACATTCGATAGTCTGAAAGTCAGGTGAAGTACGACAGAATAAACACACAGATCATGTCAGAGCAACACGCTTCCTCAGTGACGCCTAAAATTTGTAAACACTCTTAGGTGGTTACACCTTGGAGGAGACGATTCCACTCATCAGTTGGGTGCTAGTTCTTGGCTGGAACAACCTAATGTAATTCCACTACTCAGTCTCTCCCCACCATAAATCTTGGGATATCTAGTTAGCAGCATGTGGACAGGAGACAAGAGCCATCAGGACCAGATTACTCACTCACTCATGTCCCACCTTCAGCATCCTGTACAATAACCCTGCTCACCAGTAAAGACGCAGACATTTAAAAACAGGAAAGCAGATGCTCAGGCCTGTTCCTCCTCTCAATCACTGATGGATCTCTCAGCTCCCACCCACCCACCAGCTCCCTTCCCTCCCTAATCCAAGCTCAATCCGGTTTGCTGAGGGAGACACTCGCTGATGTTCAGGGCCGCTCAGAGAGTGAGGAGCTGCTGCCTGACTCTCACTCGGAGCTGGGCCGCCCCCACCCCGCACCCCTGACACTCCCCAGGCCCAGGCCCAGCCCCAGCGAATCTCT
>NC_057739.1:45777487-45804879 GCF_004010195.1 Chiloscyllium plagiosum
GGGGGTCCCGGGGGGGAGTGAGTCACTATATAGAGGGAATCCCTGGGGGTGAATGTGTCAGTATTTACAGGGATCGCTGGGATGAGGTTTGTGTATCAGTTTTTACACAAATCTATAACTCGTGTGTGTACCAATTTATGTGACAATTTATCTAATTTATGGGACCAATGTCAAATGGAAAGTGTACAGTTCAGGATAAACATTTAAGGACACCTACATAAAGACGTATTTGCTTTAAAGTGAGTGTAATATTGAAGCATCAAAATTACACTGGGACTTTGAAGGTTTGATTTTAAGTTTGAACTTTTTAATTTTAATTACATAGATCCAACTTGTCCTTGAATTTCAGAGATTATTTGATTTTAAAGAATGTAATTAACAGGGTAAAGGGGAATCAGGAAATGTAGTAATGTGGATTTCCAATATCCATGGATTGGGATCAATCGGTCAAAGAAGGGTCCTGGAGTTTGGGTAATGTGTTCATGTGGACAGAAGATTGGTTAATGAACAGGAACCAGAGATTAGGGATGAATAGAGCATATACAAGTGACAGGATGTTCTCATTGGACTGCTGCAAGGACTGGCACTCCAATTGTTTACAATTAATATCAATGACTTTGATGAAAAGGCAGAGTTTTGTATCTGAGTTTGAGGATTATACAAAGCTAGGTGCGGAGACCACAGTATCTGCAAAGAGCTATCGAATGGAGAGTAAAGTCAGGAAGTGTGAGGTTATTGTTTGAGAATACAAATAGAAAAGCAGAATATGTTTGAAAGGGATGAAACTTCTTCATGTTGATGTTCGGAGCGAGTTAGCATGGAGGTAGAACATGGCATTAGGAAGGCCAATGGCATGTGCCCTTTATTTGCAATGCAAGAATGCAGAAAGCATTTTACAGTACGACAGAGTGTTGGTGGGACCATCCCAACAATGTGCAATTTCCATATTGAAGAAAGGCTAATCCTGCATTGGGAGGTGTTACAGTAAAGGTTCAGGAAATTCGTAACTGGGATAAAGGGCTCTCCTCCGATCAGTGAATTGGGCCTGTACTCGCTGGTGTTCAGCTCAATGTGAGGTGACCTCATTGAAACATTGAAGATGATGAGGGGCTTGACAGGGTCGACACTGAGAGGAGGGGGGTTTCTTCTTGGGTGGGACCATAGAACAAGGGGCACAGTCTCAGGATAAGGGGGGATCACTGAGGGCTGGGATATGGAGACATTTCTTCACTCAGAGAGTTGTGAATCTTTGGAACCCTCCAGAAGGTGTTTCCTGAGTGAATTTACAGTTGGGATAGACAGATAACTTGTCTCCCAGGAAATAAAGAGATATGGTGAAATGGAGTATCAGCACAAGGGGCCAATTGGTCTACTCTTAGATTTTTAGTAAAAGACAAAAGGGCACTGATTTCTCACCCAGTGAGTACATGTGGTGTGGAAGGCACTGCCTGGAAATGTGGTTCAATGATTCAACTGAGCCATTCAAGAGGGAATTTGGAAAGAAACAATGTGCAGAGAAATGGCACAAAATCAGACTGCTCTTTGGAGGGCCAGTACAGACATAATAGGCAAGTTTCCTTCTGCATTATAAAAATGCTGTGATTCTTTCTGATCTAGATCAGAAGTCACATGACACCAGGTTATAGTCCAATAGGTTTATTTGAAATCACAAGCTTTTGAAGTGCTGCTCCTTCATCAGGTAAAGTGACGGGAAACACACAGGCACAGAATTTGTTGGCAGAGAGATCAAAAGATTGTACAAATGGTGTGAGTGGAGTGTGACAGGCTGAATAATAAGTCTTTGCGGGTGATCAAAAGTGTCAGGCGGCGAGAGTAAAGTGTCACCAGCTGAATAGCAAGTGAAGGGATGACCTATAATCCGATTAATTGAGGGTCAGAGATAATTACAAAAAATAATGGTGGTGCTGGAGACAAATCAAATGGCTGGAATAACATGATAGGTATCAGAGTCACATGCTGAGGGTCCAACCAAAGTAACAAGTAATCCAAAACTGCACAAACTAATTAAGGTGGAGAGATCATAACAAATTATCAAGGTGATGGTGTCAAAACAGGACAGTAAGAAAGATTTTACAAGTAGAGAACTGTGGTGGGGTTACATGTAGCGCGTCATGAACCCAAGATCATGATTGAAGCCATCTTCATGGATATGGAACTTGGCTAGTAGTTTCTGCTTGGCAATTCTGTGTTGTTGTGTATCTCGAAGGCTGCCTTGGGGGATGCTTACCCAAAGATCAGAGGCTGCATGCCCTTTACCACTGGAGTGTTCTCCGTCTGAGGAGGAACATTTCTGTCTGGCCATTCATCCATTGCTGTAGAGTCTGCATAGTCTCACCAAATATACCAGGCCTTGGGGCATCCTTGCCTGTAGCATATGAGGTAAAGAATATTGGCCGAGTCACATGAGTATCTGCCATGTATGTGGTGGGTGGTGTTCCCAGGTGTAGTATCAGTGTTGATGATCTCACATGTCTTGCAGAGGTCCCGTGGCAGGGCTGTTTTATATGGTAAATGTTGTTCTCCTGAAGGCTGGGTAGCTTGCTGCGAACAATGGACTGTTTAAGGTTTAGCGATTGTTTAAAGGTGAGAAGTGGAGGTGTAGGGATGATGTTGACAAGATATTGGTGACGTGTTGAAGGCTGTGAAGAACATGGCATACTGAACGACAAGGGGCACTCTATCAGTCATATCCTGTGTCTGTCTTCTGAGGAGGTCAAAGTTAGAAAGCACACTACACCAGATTATAGTCCAACAGGTTTATTTAGAGTCTCTAGCTTTCAAAGTGCTGCTTCTTCATCAGGTAGATGAAGGAGCAGCGCTTCAAAAGCTAGAGCCTTTGAATAAACCTGTTGGACTATAAACTTGTGTTGTGTGATTTTTAACTTTGACACCTCAGTCTAACACCGGCTCCTCCAAATGCTGAGGAGGTCATTGCAGTTTTTCACTGTGGCATATTGGAACTGCCAATTGATGGGTTGAGCATCATATCCCATTCTTATGAGGGCATCCTTCAAAATCTTTTGGTGTCTATTGCATTCCTCCTAGTCTGAGCAGATCCTGTGTATGCGTCAGGCTTGTCCACAGACCCTCAGCCTGTGACTCTGATATGTCATGTTATTTCAGACATTTGATTTGTCTCCAGAATCATTTTATTTTTGTAATTATCTGTCTCAATTAATCATACTATAGGTCATCCCTTCACTTGTTATTCATGTGTTGACACTTTACTCTTGCTGTCTGACACTTTTGATCACCTGCAGAGACTTGTCATTTCAGCGGGTGGACACTCCACTCACACCATTTGTTCAACCTTTACATCTCTCTGCCTATAAATTCTGTGCCTGTGTGCTTCACTTCACCTGACAAAGGCGCTCTGAAAGCTCGTGATTTCAAATAGAGAACAGCTTTGGGGAGTATTTTGTTTGGATAATCAAATGTTCGGATAACTGATCTGCTGGCCGCACCCACGGGGAGCGAGTGTGAGACCAGGTTGCAGCTCCCCTGGTGATTGGCCAGTGGTGTCACATGTTCCTGTTGCTAGAGGAACGCTGTTGTCCCAGATCCAGCTTCTCTCACTCTCTTATTTCAGCTTTAATTTAATATGTAGCTATTATGCTATGACACAGGATCTTTGTTTCAAATAGAGTATCACACTTCAAGTGATACAGGATGGAGCAGAAGATTTTTAAGCTCTCAGGTCTCAGGTTTTGTCATTGTTACAGTTTACCCAAACACCAGGACCTTGAGATCTTGTTTGGATAATCCGAAATTTGGATAATCGAGGTTCGAATAACCAAGGTTGCTCTGTAAACCTGTTGGATAATAACAGGTCCACCCCAGTCCAACACCGACACCTCCACATCTGTCTGGTTTAGTTAGGGCATTAAAGGGAATTATAGTACCTGATAAGATTTGCAAAGATAAGCTAATTCCTCTGGGTTGGGGAGGGGGGACACGGAGTGACTCGAGAACAAGGTTTGTGGGGTGGGTGGGTCTAGTGCAGAACCTGAACATTGGGGCCTGGGGCTGTTCAGGGTTAGCATCGAGTGGTAATTTCTCACAAAAGGGAACGGAAATTGGAACTCTTCACCTTCCCCCAAAACTCAAAACAAAAACCAAGTGATTGAACTGTGTCTGAGTGAGCATGAATCCTGAGTGTTTGCAGCAAACCACTATCAGGAGAAAAAAATCAAACCAGAGATTCATACATTGTTGTTCAACAACAATTTTCAAGATCCTGGAGATTAAAACATCTGTCAACCTTCAACAATAGAATGAAAGAATAGGAAGAGAGGCTGAATGGCCTCCTCCAGGACACAGGGCAAACACGAGGACTGCAGGTGCTGGAGGTTAGAGTCAAGATTAGAGTGGTGCTGGAAAAGTACAGCAGGTCAGGCAGCATCCGGGGAGCAGGAAAATCCTCCAGGACACAGTTTGATCAACAGCCAGCGTGAGAAACATGGGAGCTCCAATCACATGGTTAGGATTGCACATGTACTGGATGCATGCAGTTGGCAAACAATGGGAACGTGATTGGCTGATTGGCATTGCTCAGTGGTAGCCCAAGAGACAGTGGTTAGAGAACTACATGTGTTTGATATCTGATCTTCACCACAATTACCTTTCATTGACTGACAATTGACAGATCTCAGCCAACAAACCCGCTCTACAGAACGACGAACCAGACTTACGGCAACCAGCAGCCAACTGTTCATGAAATGCCGGTAAGAAATGTCACTTCCTGAAATCAGCTGGTTTCAGTCATTTCAGAGAAATGTAAAACCCAATGGAGTGGAATAGACTATTTATAGTTTCTGTCCAGTTTAACACGTTCAACATAAGTGGGAGCTGTACCCCAGTGAGAGTCAGTGTGTGTGGGAGCTGTACCCCAGTGAGAGTCAGTGTGTGAGGGACTGTACCCCAGTGAGAGTCAGTGTGTGTGGGAGCTGTACTCAGTGAGAGTCAGTGTGTGTGGGACTGGACCCCAGTGAGAGTCAGTGTGTGTGGGAGCTGTACCCCAGTGAGAGTCAGTGTGTGTGGGAGCTGTACCCCAGTGAGAGTCAGTTTGTGTGGGACTGTACCCCAGTGAGAGTCAGTGTATGTGGGACTGCACCCCAGTGAGAATCAGTGTGTGTGGGAGCCGTACCCCAGTGAGAGTCAGTGTGTGTGGGAGCTGTACCCCAGTGAGAGTCAGTGTGTGTGGGAATGTACCCCAGTGAGAATCAGTGTGTGTGGGATGCGTACCCCAGTGAGAATCAGTGTGTGTGGGATTGGACCCCAGTGAGAGTCAGTATGTGTGGGAGCCGTACCCCAGTGAGAGTCAGTGTGTGAGGGAGCCGTATCCCAGTGAGAGTCAGTATGTGTGGGAGCCGTACCCCAGTGAGAGTCAGTGTGTGTGGGTCTGTACCCCAGGGAGAGTCAGTGTGTGTGGGACTGTAACCCAGTGAGAGTCAGTGTGTGTGGGTCTGTACCCCAGGGAGAGTCAGTGTGTGTGGGAGCTGTACCCCAGTGAGAGTCAGTGTGTGTGGGAGCTGTACCCCAGTGAGAGTCAGTGTGTGTGGGAGCTGTACCCCAGTGAGAGTCAGTGTGTGTGGGAGCTGTACCCCAGTGAGAGTCAGTGTGTGTGGGAGCTGTACCCCAGTGAGAGTCAGTGTGTGTGGGAGCTGTACCCCAGTGAGAGTCAGTGTGTGTGGGAGCTGTACCCCAGTGAGAGTCAGTGTGTGTGGGAGCTGTACCCCAGTGAGAGTCAGTGTGTGTGGGAGCTGTACCCCAGTGAGAGTCAGTGTGTGTGGGAGCTGTACCCCAGTGAGAGTCAGTGTGTGTGGGAGCTGTACCCCAGTGAGAGTCAGTGTGTGTGGGAGCTGTACCCCAGTGAGAGTCAGTGTGTGTGGGAGCTGTACCCCAGTGAGAGTCAGTGTGTGTGGGAGCTGTACCCCAGTGAGAGTCAGTGTGTGTGGGAGCTGTACCCCAGTGAGAGTCAGTGTGTGTGGGAGCTGTACCCCAGTGAGAGTCAGTGTGTGTGGGAGCTGTACCCCAGTGAGAGTCAGTGTGTGTGGGAGCTGTACCCCAGTGAGAGTCAGTGTGTGTGGGAGCTGTACCCCAGTGAGAGTCAGTGTGTGTGGGAGCTGTACCCCAGTGAGAGTCAGTGTGTGTGGGAGCTGTACCCCAGTGAGAGTCAGTGTGTGTGGGAGCTGTACCCCAGTGAGAGTCAGTGTGTGTGGGAGCTGTACCCCAGTGAGAGTCAGTGTGTGTGGGAGCTGTACCCCAGTGAGAGTCAGTGTGTGTGGGAGCTGTACCCCAGTGAGAGTCAGTGTGTGTGGGAGCTGTACCAGTGGGTTGAGGGTGGGGACTGGGTTGAGGGTGTGGGAGGAGAGTGGGTTGAGTATAGGAGATTTGTAGCAGATTGCAGTGGGTGTAATTTGCCCCCATCCTCATCGTTGCTGACCACTTGTCTTTCCAGACCAGTTACTTTACAGTATCTCAGAAACTTTCTGAACATTTAAGTAAATGTGGGATGTACAAGGACCACGGATTTAATGTGGGCACGGAGAAATCGCTGGTCACTGGACCAGAAAACCTGATCACATTCCAGGATCGGCTGAACTTTCATCGCTCCTATTTCTCCGCCGGTCCTTCCTACACAGATTAGGCAAGGCCCTGTGTCCACGCAAACTCCAAACTCAAAGATATTGCTGCAGTGTCCAAAACACTGCCAACCCTCTGTGGAACATGTCATTCATTGTATTAAAAAGATTTATTCAAATACAAACTCAAAACTATTTGTCTTTTGATTTAAAACAAAATCACATTGTTTCAACCGTTACAACTGGTGTTCAATCAGAGATAGAAATTCAAATCACAGAGATTAAGTTCCTAATTTAGACACAGTCAGTACTGACAGAGTGCCTCACTGTTAGAGAGTCAGTACTGACAGAG
The DNA here is from genome assembly GCF_004010195.1 of Chiloscyllium plagiosum. NCBI lineage: Eukaryota > Metazoa > Chordata > Chondrichthyes > Orectolobiformes > Hemiscylliidae > Chiloscyllium > Chiloscyllium plagiosum. The sequence continues at coordinate 45,784,445 of NC_057739.1, forward strand.
TGCCTCACTGTTAGAGGGTCAGTGCTGAGGGAGTGCCGCACTGTTGGAGGATCAGTGCTGAGGGAGTGCCGCACTGTCAGAGGGTCAGTGCTGAGGGAGTGCCGCACTGTCAGAGGGTCAGTGCTGAGGGAGTGCCACACTGTCAGAGGGTCAGTGCTGAGGGAGTGCCACGCTTTCAGAGAGTCAGCGCTGAGGGAGTGCCACACTGTCAGAGGGTCAGCGTTTAGGGAGTGCCGCACTGTCGGAGGGTCAGTGCTGAGGGAGTGGGCACTCTCACAGGGTCAGTGCTGAGGGAGTGCCGCACTGTCTGAGGGTCAGTGCTGAGGGAGTGCCGGACTGTCGGAGGGTCAGTGCTGAGGGAGCGCCGGACTGTCGGAGGATCAGTGCTGAGGGAGTGCTGCACTGTCGGAGGGTCAGTGCTGAGGGAGTGCTGCACTGTCATTGGATCAGTGCTGAGGGAATACCACAGTCATATGGTCAGTGCTGAGGGAATACCACACTGTCATATGGTCAGTGCTGAGGGAGTGCCACACTGTCATAGGGTTAGTGCTGCACTGTCATAGGATCAATGCTGAGAGAGTGCCACACTGTCGGAGGGTCAGTGCTGAGGGAGTGTCATGCTGTCGGACAGTCAGTGCTGAGGCAGTGCCGCACTGTCAGAGGATCAGTGCTGAGGAAGTGCGGCACTGTCATTGGATCAGTGCTGAGGGAGTACCACAGTCATATGGTCAGTGCTGAGGGAGTGCCACACTGTCATATGGTCAGTGCTGAGGGAGTGCCACACAGTCATAGGGTCAGTGCTGAGAGAGTACCACACTGTCGGAGGGTCATCGCTGACGGAGTGCTGCGCTGTCAGAGGGTAAGTGCTGAGGGAGTGCTGTACTGTTGGAGGGTCATTGCTGAGAGAGTGTTTCTCAGTTAAAGACATCATATATTTTAGATAAAACATTAATCCAAGAACTGATTTTTTTTTGCGTTTTTCTATTTGTGTTCCGATCCCAATTGTTTCCCTCATTGCGAATGTCCATTGACCTGTTACTAGTGTTTCTGGGGACTCACTGCTGGAGTGTTACAGTTACTGGCTATCATTCCCTTCCGGCAGTTTCTCAAAATAATGAGTGAGCATACTATAGACTGTTCCATGTGTAGGATGACAATATCTGAATACTTTTGAAAGTGCTGGAATGTTGCTGAATGCAAGATATTAAACCAGTCTGTGGTGAGTGTTGGAAAGCAGGGCTGTGCTGGCCAGAGATGAACCTTACGTAATTCCAGTCTCACAAGCTGAAGCTGTGATCACTCTCAATGGATTGAGCAATGTGCACCCATTGCTAAAGAGCTACAGGAATGTTGGCAAGCTTAAATATAATTACCAGAAATCAAACACAGTAAGATGAAGCATTTCCAGTTTCAGACTCCAGACTGTAGAATGCTGATGCTAAAGCTGGCTCCTGGCTTTTAAAAAATAAATGCTTCTGTTTTCTCCCCCTCTTGTACATTTGTGAACCGTATTCTTCTCCTTTATTAGGTCAGGTTAGATTTTATCAAACCTGTTTGGTCTCTTGTTACTCCTACTCAGAGATCCTTTATAACATTTTCAATGCACATATCCAACCTCCATAAGTTTCCTGTTGGCATTTTGCAGAAAAAGACCAAAGTTCACCAGAAGTTTTGGCAATTGGGCACCATCACATATTTATCATTGTGCTTCTATGCCTTACTTGCTTATGTCTTCAGTAACACAGCGATTGGCATAAAATGTATCTTCAAGCTCCCATGGTCAAAGCGAAACTTTCCTTCACACAGCCTTTGCAGCTGTTTACTATTTCACAGTTGACATTTTTCTGATTTGGAGACGCTGGTGTTGTCAACCACCTGATGAAGGAGCAGTGCTCCAAAAGCTAGTGCTTCTAATTAAACCTGTTGGACTATAACCTGGTGTTGTGTGATTTTTGACATTTTTCTGAACTGTTCTAAAGTGTGCATTCCCTCAGACCTTATTCTGAATATCGTGAGGAGTCTCGCTGATACATGTTTTACATTTCTTGGCCAGGGTGTACAATGCAATTAAAATTTCAATTGCAAAATTTTAATGAGCCCAGTATTTTAACAAAGGGATTGAACACCTTGTCCCCTGGGCCTTTCATTCAACCATTTGCCCTTTTGTGCCTGTTATTGTTTTATAATTCGTTTGCAGGATGAAGGCATTGCTGGCTGGGCCAGCATTTATTGCCCATCTTTGGTTGTTTAGAGGACAGTTAAGAGTCAGCCATGTTGCTGTCACATGTAGGCCAGACCAGATGAACCAGATGGGTTTTTCCAACAATAACAATGGTTTTCACGGTCATCATCAGACCTTGAAATCTAGATTTCTATTGCATTCCACTTCCACTGTCTGTCATGGGTCCCTCAGACATGTCCTGGGCCTCTGGATTCTCAGTCCAGTAATAATACCCCTAGGCCATTACCCATAGCAACATCTTTGGCAACGCATATATTTATGGAATATGAGAATGGGAATTAGACATTACTGATTGCAAAGGATTTATCAGTGATTACTTGGAGCTGAGCAGTTAAAAGACTAAAGGAGACTACAAAGTTTGTGAGAAGAACTCCATCAACAAACACATTGACCTGGACCCAATATACCGGCCACTACAGCGGACAGCTGAAACTGACAACCGGAAGCGGCAGGGACAGGCCACTATAAATGCCGGAGGAAACACCACAGAAGCGCTTCACAGGATGTCACCTAGACAGGGGACGAAACGTTTGCAACAAAAACTTCCAGCTCGGCGAACAGAACCACAACAAGGAGACTACAGTCTATTTACTGAGTAAAATAAGTGAATTTGGAAAGTAGTGCCTACAGAAGTTTACAGAGGAGGCAAATGTGGAGTTTTATTGCTTTAGTTGTTGAGCAAACAGACCTGAAAAAACCCTAATGGGTCTATGCTGCCATAGCCTATCAACAGCCTCTTGCCGACCATCATGAGACTTGACAGGGTAAATGTAGTTCCCCATGAGAGAGTCTAGGTCCAGAGGGCATAGTCTCAGAATAAAGCAGCACCAATTTAAGACTGAGATGAGGAGCAATTCTGCTCTCAGTGGGTTAAGCATCTTTGGAACTCCTTGCCACAGAGAGCTGTGGGGACAGAATCTGTGTATATTTAAAGCAAGGATCGATGGATTCTTGAATCAGTGAATCAAGTGTTACAGGGAAAAGGCAGGAAAATGAATGAAAGCAACATCAGATCAGCCACAATTCTATTGAATGGCACAACAGTTTTGAGGGGATGAATGGCCTACTCCTGTTCCTAGAAACTGTAGACAGTTGTGAGAGAAGTTTAGTCGAAGGTTGAATTATTGTCTCAGCTTGTCTGAGTCAGAGCTTAGAGCTAAACGCAGCATTGTCTATATTTCTCTCAGTGAAACAATTTAGGGGATTACAAACTGATAAAAATGTCAAATACCAGGACTCTGGTTTTTTAGCTGAACTTAAAATTGGGTCTGCATGTTCCCATCATTCAGTGACTGAAAATAAAGTGAACTATTTGACAAGAAACTAAAAGAACCACGATAAAGTCACCTCATTCTTACTATCTCGTCAGACTTCATGGTTGACAGCGGTTTCCTTTGTCGTTTCTGTGTAAGAATGTGTGTATGTTTGGAATCAGGGCAGGCCTATCATTTCATTCACATAGCTTAGTCAAGAAGCAGCTTTCCACTTGTTTAACAAAGTGGTCTGTTTGTAATAAATGCGTTATTTTTGGGTTTATTGAAATGACCAGTGAAAACATCTTGCTTTCGTTAACAATAACAACCAGAAAGAAAACTGACCATTTTTGATGCTTAAGGCATTTTCAGTACAGCTTGCAGACATAGAGCTTCACTTCCCAAACCCTCCTCCTGCCAGTGGGAACAGCAGGAAAGGGATCGATCCTCTTCTCTCATTCGTTTAGACCACGGCCAATCTGTGTCTCAGCTCCAAAGTATTGTCTGACTTTCTCACATATCACAAATCACTTCATCGCTCAGATTCTGTAGTCACATCAACAAGTCAATCAATTCAAGTTTAGAAATTTCAGTAGCCCTCCAGCATTCACAGCCTTTGTGAGGAAGAGAGTTTCAGATTTTCCTGAAACTAATTGACAAATGTTTCCTCACATCAATAGCCTGGCTTTAGTTTAAAGGTCTGGACTGGAGAACAACAGCAATATTTCTTTGAGTCTGTTCTAGCTAAACCAGCATCAAATTTTAAAACACTTGGAAAAAATATAGATATATTCATTAAAAAGACATTTGCCCCACAGTCTCAAATTCACTTTCTCTTAAAGTCCAAGGTTAGGGACTTGGATTTGAAAATGCCCAATACAAGTTTGTCTACATTTTTTTTGAACAGCACGAAAGGATGGCTGTTCACTTGTGGCATCTTGCAACGGTGAAAAAATGACATTGTAGCTCCCTCTTGTGTACTGTTAAGCAGGGCTGATGCCTAGGTAGAAATGTCAGATACCAGTCTCCCAGTGCAGAACTGATATGAGTGCCATGCTGTCAGACGGTCAGTCTCTGCTGAGGGAGAGCTGCATTGAAGGGTGGTACTGAAGATGCACTGTAGTCTTACAGAGTCAATGCTGTGGAAGTGCAGCATTGTCAGAGAGTCAGTGTTGAAACATTGCAACATTATCAGAGGGTCAGTACGGAGGGAGCTTTACACTATTGCAGGGTCAGTGGTACACTAGGAGAGGTGGAGTCTTTTGGATGAGATGAGGAAGAAACCCTTCATCCATTCCTGCTCCTCGGATGCTGCCTGACCTGCTGTGCCTTTACAGCACCACTCTGATTTCCAGCATCTGCAGTCCTCACTTTTGCCTAGGATTTCTTCAGCCAGAGGGTGGTGAATCTGTGGAACCGATTGCTACAGAGGGCTGTGGAGGCCAAATCAATTAGTGCCTTTTAGACAGAGATAGGCTCTCGATTGGTAAGGGGATCAAAAGTTACTGGGGAAGGCAGGAGAGCAGGACTAAGAAACTTATCAACCAAATTTGAATGGCAGAGCAGACTTGAAAGGCCGAATGGCCTCTCTCTGCTCCTAGCCCCATATCTTCTGACATCCCAGGTCTCTCTCTGATAGTTCTAAACGACCCCAATAGCTTAAATCATATGATTTGGCAATTATTTTTATTCATTTTAAAAATGTGCTGCTGGGCTTTATTGCTGATGTTCCATTGCCCTTAATGGGTAATTTTGGAACTTTCCCTTCAATCAATGCAGGAAGCAACTGATTTGCCATTTTATTGAGCTATCAATCATACCCTGGGACTGGAGTTACATATAGACTGGGTCAGGCTGGCAGGTGGCTACCTGTGAAAGGACTTCAGTGGGATTTTTATGATAATTCAGTATCATTCTCACAAGCATATACATTAGGAACAGTAGGCCACTTGGCCCATCTAGTCTTCTTCCCCATTCAACAACAACATGGCTGATGAGAATACAGTTTCAAATCCATTCTCCTGTCAACCCCCAATGACCTTTGACCCTTTCATTAGCAAGGAATCCACCTACCTCAGTCTTGAAAATACTCAAAGATGCCATCACTCCCATGGGGAATGATCCTCACAGCAGGAAATTCTCACTTGTCTTTAACGGGAGACACCTTGATGTTAATCTGTGTCCCTGTCTCACTCAGGACACTATACTTTCAATATCCATTTTTAAGTCCCCTCAGGATCTTATCGGTCTTAATAAGTTCACTTCTTGTTCTTCTAATCTACAATACTGTAGTTTCAGACCCAATCTATCCAACCTTTCCTCATTACCTATCTCCTCCATCACACACATCATCAATACAGTCCTCTCGAGTTGGTCTCAACAATGCTCTAAACAACACCAGTAAAAACTTCCTACATATTTCCCCCATTCCTCTTGCAATAAATGACAACACTCCATTTTGTCTTCCTAATCACTTGCTGTTCCTCCATATTAACTTTGTGATTTGTGGACCAGGGAACCAGGCTCCCCTATACTCAAAATTGTGCAACCCATCTCTATTTAAATAGTCATTATCACTTCTTCCTGCAAATGTGGACACATTCACATTTTCCCACATTATATTCCATCTGTGATTTTTTTACATACTCACATCTTTATCTGTTTGCAGCCTCATATGACCTTCTCACAACTTCATTTCCTACTTACCTTTGTCTCTTTGGGAAATTAAGTAACTATACCTTCCACCCCTTCGTCCAGGTTTACTGATGCCAGATTTATATTTCCAGGCCTTTTCAAAACTGAACTAAAATTCTCAAGCTGCCCTTATTTGCTAGATTCCAAGGTTCACACTGCCCAGAAACAGGAGATTCCTGTGGAATTGGCAGCGGACCGTTTAGAACATGATGTGATGCTTTATTGTGTGATTTTTTTAAAAACACCAAGTCAGAAGGTCAGATTTTTTGCTCTTATTTGGAAAGGCGGGTAACGTGATTTTTTGCTCTTATTTGGAAAGGCGGGTAACGTTAGAAGAAAGAATCTGTTAAAGGCTTTTAAGAGATTAAGAGGTGGATTTTATGACTTAATAGCAATTGTTGCTGCTCATCGTCTAGCAACAGCCTCTGGACTGAAGTGTTGCTTTTTTCTGACGGTGGCACCTTTGTTACATCTTCGACTGGGTTGCATAAATTAAACCCACTCAAAACTCTCAATCATCAACATTGCAATACCACTCCAACAACTGACAGAAAAACAAACAGACAAACGTGTCAGATTTAAGTTTACTAACAAATTCAAGCCTTACAGAATGCGACTTAGTATGTACAATTCCTGTTACCGTGTAAAACTAAAACTTCCTGTTGTTTTAAAAAAATGTTCTGCTTATCTGACAAGGTCAGGCCATGTCATTTAATACTGTTCTGGTTTACAATGAGGTTGGTTAGTGCTACACGGTTCATTTTAATGTCCATCTATTTCTAGAATTTACTACTTGCCTTGCATTCTCTCATTTGAATAGTTCACCTCCAAGAGAGACCCTCTTTCACCTTTACCCCTTGTCTATATTAGACAGACCCCTCCCATTCATACAACACATGCTCAGTCAACGAGAGAAATTGATGTCGAACTAGATTGCAAGCTAAAAAATACTTTTCAAAAACAAAGTTGAAAATGTGTGGTGGATGGCTGAATGGGGGTCTCCCAGTCCCAGGAGAAGCAGAGATGGGTCGACGGGTTCATTTCACCACTTCCTGCCACCTCACTCACACAACCATATATGGAGACAACAGGCTTCATCAGATACTGGTGGGTCAGTCTAGTTTGGGCACTGCACACCTGTAAGATGCCATTTCCTTTAAATTTTCCACAATTTCTGTCAAACACATCTAGTATAGATCGGGTCAGGCAGTGTGTGAAGTTTCATTGTTGTGGTGTCTGATTATTCCAGTGTATCTGAAGTCCTGAGCTGACCCATCATGAAGGGAGGAGATACAGTTAGGACTGGACAGTGTGCTGTTCATTTCCTGACCAGCCTCAGTCTGCTGTTACTCCCCTCCCCACCCACACTATCCTCAAACGGGATCAGTGCTCCCTGAGCTGTGTCCGTTCACCTGTGGTTGGGTGGTGGCATTGCTCAGAGCCACTCTGCCATTAGACTCTCCTGCAACCGTTGACGCAGACCCGGCCATCTCCGTCACCATCTCTTCTTCGGGTGTGACCACCCCCTCCTCCTCCTCTTCCTCTTCCTCCTCCTCCTCCCCTCTCCGGTAAGCTTCACAAAGTGGGAGGTCAGCACCATCCCACAGGCTGTAGCTTGGCCAGGAAAAAAAATGGTATTAAGAAAGAAGGGGAAAGGATGCAAGAACAAGTCAAGAGTACAACAAAACATCAAGGCTGTTAGTGACAAAGAAAGATGTGCTGGCATTTTTATGGTGCCTTTAATAAAATGCTTCACAGCCAATGAGTGCACAGCAAGATCCCACAATGAGCAACGTGATAATGACCAGATCAGCAGTCTAAGTGATAACAGTTAATGGCTAACTATCATCCCAGGAACACTGGAGAGATTGCTGGAGTTCCACTTCTCTGTAAAACCTTTAGATTTTTTACACCAACCTTACAGGTCAGATGTGGCCTCAACTTAATTGCTCTAGTCCATGTGGACCCTCTGACAGCACGGCCCTCCCTTAGCACTCACCCTCCACTGTCTTGCCCTTTCTCCATAACCCTCAATTCCCTAAATGATCAAAAATCTATCTTAGAGTTAAATATCCACAAGTAATCTGTCCCTACAGCTCTCTGTGGTAAGGAGTTCCACAGACACACAACCATCAGAGAAAAAAATTCCTCCTCATCTCAATCTTAAATTGATGTCCCTTTATTCTGAGACCGTACCCTCTGGTCCAGACTCGCCCATGAAGGGAAACATCCTTTTAGCATTGACCCTGGATAACCCCCTAAGAAACCTATTTGTTTCAATGAGAACAACGCTCATTCTTCTAAACTCCAGTCAGTAGAGTCTCAATCTGTTCAACCATTGTTTTTAAGGTACTCTCTCTCTGTTAGTGAGTTTTGAGAAGATTTGTAGCTCAGGTTGAGGTTCTGGATGTAGGTTTGCTCATTGAGCTGAAAGGTTCATTTTCAGACATTTCTTCACCATACTAAGTAACATCTTCAGTGAGCCTCCGAACGAAGCACTGGTGGTGTAGCCCACTTTCTAGTTATATGTAGGAGCTTCTGTGGGTTGGTGATGTCATTTCCTGTGAACATTTCCTATGGTGATGTCATTTCTTGTTCTTTTGATAAGAGTTCCAGTTGGGACAACTCCTAGGACAAGCCAAACAGAGACATGCACGAGAATTCCTAGAAGCATGGCATTCCAACTGGAACTCTACCAACAAACACATTGACTTGGCTCCCATTTACCACCCCCTGAGAAAAAGAAGAAATGACATCACCATAGGAAATGTTGTCACCACAGGAAATTACATCACTAACCCAAGGAAACTCAAACATATAACTAGAAAGCAGGCTATACCACCAGTGCTTCATTTGGAATCAGACTGAAGATGTTACCTAGTATGGTGATGAAACATCTGAAAACGAATCTTCCAGCTTAGCAAGAAAACCTACATCCAGATTCTCTCTCATCCAAGTGAATTGTCTCTGCCCCCTCCAATGAAATGACATCTTTTCTTAAATAAGGGACCAGAACTGCTGACAGTACTCCAGATGTGGTCTTCCCAGAGCCTTGTACAGTTGTAGTGAGACTTCCCTACTCTTATACTCCAACCCCCAACATTCCATGATCCTTCCTGATTACCTGCTGCCCGTGTGTTCGCTTGCTGTGTTTTGTGCACAATTCCCTGCCCCAAATCCCTGTGTGTTGCAGCTTTCTACAGTTTTTCCCCATTTAAATAATAACTTGTTCTTTTGTCTCCCAAAATAAACAACTTCACATCTGCCCGAATTAATCTCCATTTGTCAACATTTTGCCCAATTACTTGTCAATATATCTCTGTCAACAGTTTGTAATATTCTTGTAATTCACTTGCCCCCCTTCTTAAAAAAAAAACTTGTTTGCAAACTTGGCTACAGTAGATTCCCATCCTTCCCAAAGTCATTAATATATATTGTAAACAGCTGTAGCCCCAGCACTGATCCCTGTGGAATCCACTAGTCACAGGTTGCCAACCTGAAGATCCCCTTATTCCCACTCACTTCTTCCTGCCCATGAGCCAATTCCCTATCCATACCAATATACTACCCAGAACACCACAGACTCAATAAAAGCCTTATCAAATGCCACCTGGAAATCCAAGTATTTATTATTGGATCCCCTTTACCTATCCTGTATTGTTACCTCTCAAAACAACTAATAAGTAATGCCTCTATTCAAATACTCACACTTGGGTTTTCAAATCTCTCCATGGTCTCACTCAAACTCATCCCAAATACCCCATATAGACCCAGAACCCCTCCAATAATTCTCAAGTCCTCAGTTCAATCAGCTGGGCTTTCAGACACTCAGTTCTAGAATTCTCTGCATGAACTGCTCTGTACCTCCTGCTCCTACATGTCACTCCTGAAATTTCTCTCTTTGACTGGGCTTTTTATGAACAGTCGTAATATTGCTGTGAAAGACCAGGAGATGTAGAAGCATGTAGCTCACTGTCAAACTTGATTTGGAACAATCCTGCAAAACACCTTTGGCTGTTTTATTACATAAAAGGCACAATATAAATGCAATTTGTTGTTGAATGTGGATTTGCTTTAGAAAATGAGCCATACAACAATACAGGCCATATGAAAATTCCCAGTACAGGTACAGCATTGCTTCATATGATTCCCTAAGTTCCCTATACACTGCACTGAAATACTCTCAGCACAAGGCCAGCACAGGGTTAGATACAGAGTAAAACTCCCTCTATTCTTTTCAACAGAAAGTAAAGCTCCCTCCACACTGTCCCTATCAAACACTCCCAGGATAAGGACAGTTTGTGGTTAGATAAAGAGTAATGCTCCCTATTGACTGTCCCTGACAGGACAGGGACAGCACAGCATTATATACAGCTCCCTCTACTCTTAACAGTAAGTTAAGCTCTCTCTAAATTGTCCCCAAACACTCCCATATCAGGGACAATAGCGTTAGATATAGAATAAAGTTCCCTCTACTCTTTTAATCTAAAAATAAAGCTTCCTCGACACTGTCCCCAAACACTCCCAGGGTAGGTACAGTGGTGATAACTAAGAGGGATCACACATCTGACTGACAACCACCAGAAATTGGTCAGTATTTGTAACCCTAACCCTGAAATCAACAAGTGTCAATACTCATGACCCTCTTCCTCTCCCCAGTAACGACCCCCCAACCCAGCACAGCCGGAGGACAGGAGCTGACCTGCTCAGCTTGGTTACACACCAGGCAGTGTTTTCACTGACTGAAATCTTCCAAGGATTTGGTCTGTGATTAAAAGGATATTTTAATTTAATTGATAAATGGCTAGTGTTTGAAAGGCAGCAGAAGCAAATAGCAGGTGCAAAGCTGAGGAAATGCCAATGAGTTGATGTGAAACAGAAAGACAGAGATTGGTGATTATATGTTTTGACTTTTATTTAGGAAGTATTTAAAATGCTGACTCGTTAAAGTGAGAGACTGGAATGTTTAATCGAATGAAGGATACGGTTTTTAAATTTATATATAAATCTTAAAGCAAAAATAAACATAAAATACAGATATAAAAACAAATTTCATCTTGAAAATGTTGGGAACAGTGAACAAGGCACAATGACAATTATTAAATGAAACACTCACTATTGCAAGGCTCAATAAGTAAAAACAGATCGCAGTTTTAGTCCACACTCAATCATTGTAGCTCTGGGTGGGAGATTGAGTGACAACACCTTTTTAGATTAAAGCATGCATTTAACAGAAATGGATTCAATTACACATGAAGGAGGAGGTCATATTGATTTGAAATGGCTCATTTGGCTGAAAGGGGTTAGAGGTGTGGGATGGATACAGTTTGGGATTCTCTGAGGATGATGCATCAGAGAAAGTCAGTGGCAGTTCTGCATTCTCACCTCTCCATGTCAATGTGCGTGTTTCTGTCATAACTATTTGACTGTGTGGTATCACAGCAAAACCCAACCTGATTGTTGCTAAATTGTGGACATGCGTGCACGTGGGAGGATTCACTAAAACTGGAGCAGCACGATGGCTCAGTGGTTAGCACTGCTGCTTCACAGCGCCAGGGACCTGGGTTCGATTCCCACCTCGGGTGACTGTGCAAACTCCACGCAGACATTCCCCCCAGTGTCTGCGTGGGTTTCTTCTGGGTGCTCCAGTTTCCTCCCACAATCCAAAGGTCTGCAGGTTACGTGATTTGGTTATGTTAAATTGTCCACAGTCAGGGTTAAATATAGGGTGGGGGAATGGGTCTGGGTGGGTTGCTCTTCAGAGCATCAGGACTTGTTGGGCCAAATGGCTTGTTTCCACACTGTAGGGAATCTAATCTAATCTAAAAGCTGATCAGGAATGGGAGCTCTGGCTGGGCTCCTCTCCTCCTATCCCATTTCCCTCACTAGCTCAGGCACACGGCGTAGCTTTTAGTTTTTGATGCAGCCATAGTGGAACCCGTGAACCCAACTCAGGTTGGAGACGGAACCTGGCCTCTCCATAATCTGGTGGTTGCAAACTGATCCTGAACCCAGTGGCCCAGAACAGAGGCTTCAGCAGAGGCCCACAGTTACTCTTTGATTCCCAATGATGAAGCAAAGTTACTCACTGAACAGCTGGGACTGTGATAAGATCTTAAACTGTACAGAATGATATTACAAGCTACATACGGACAATTGCAGAAATGTACAGTCAACATACTAAAGGGGAATATTATGAAATGTACATATAACACAACAGCTTATTACAGGATGTGTGGAGAATATCCTGGCATGTACAGTTAATTGATATATTTATGAAAGGTAACACTGAAACATTACATGATGTGTATATAAACAAGGAACGGGTAGGCCATTCAGCCCTTCAAGCCTGTGCAGCCATTAAGCTCATGGTTGATCTGATTTTAACCTCGACTCTGCATCCCTCCTGATTATCTTTCATTCCCTTGATAATCCAGAATCTACTCTGTCTTAAAGATTCTGCATTCGTTGCCCTTCAGGGAATTCCAAATATTCTCAATCTCAGAAAAAAAAGTTTCCTCCGCTGTTTTAAATGGGCAACTCCTTGTCTTTAAGCTCTCAGCTTACTTCTAGATTCTCCCACAAGAGGAAACATCCTTTCCACATCTACCCAGTCAAGTCCCCTCAGGATCTTATAAAATCCAAATAAGTCACCTTTGACTCTTCCAAACTCTAAGGGATACAGGCTGAGCCTATCTAATTTTTTCTTGGAAGGCAAGCTGCTCATTCCAGGCATAAGCCTAGCAAAGATTAGAGTGGTGCTGGAAAGGCACAGCAGGTCAGGCAGCATCTGACGAGCAGGAAAATCGACGTTTCAGGCAGGAGCCCTTCATCAGGAAATACCTAGAAAGCCTAGTAAACCTTAACTCTGAAATGCTTCCAACACATTTACATCAGTTCTTAAGGGCAGTGACCATTACCACACACAATACTCCTGATATTGTCTAACCTTTGTCCTGACAACTGAAGCATAAGCTCCCTACTCTTGTTTTCAGTTCCCCTCGCTGTATTTGATTAGCTTTCCAGATTACTTGCTGTGCCTGCACACTAACCTGCTGTGATTCTGCACTTGGACACCCACATCCCTCTGCATCTTGTGACTCTGTAACCTTTCTTAGATGATATGTTCCATTTTATTATTTCTACCAAAATGTATAATCTCACACTTTCCCATATTGCACTCTATCTGCCAGATCTTTACCCACTCACTTAACCTATTTATATCCCCTTGTAGGCTCCTTATCTCCTCTTCACAACTCACTTTCCTATCTTTGCATCGTCAGTAAATTTAACTACCAAACCTTCCGTCTCTTCATCCAAATCGTTTATATAAACGAAAGAGGCCAGTCAGTCAAGCTTCAACCTTCCTTTCCATTTTATTACCGTCCACAACATGAGCTTCTATTTTCTGGAACAGTCTTTGATGTGGCACCTTATCAAATGCTTTCAGTAAACCTAAGCACAACATATCCATTGGTTTCACTTTACCCACTGTATAGGTTAATTGTTAAAGAATTCCATTAATTAAACATGATTTTCCTTTGACCCACCCTGTGTGTGAAAAACCTCCCTCACACTTCTCTTTTAAACTTCCTGCCCTGCACCTTGACCTTTACCCCCTAGTAATTCACCCCTCCACCGTGGAGTGTCATGTGGTGACCAGAATTGTACACAATTTCCAAGCATGGCCTACTTGGAAATTGTGTACAATTCTAAAGTTAGGCCGTAAGACTTTAAGACATAGGAGCAGAAATTAGGCCATTCAGCCCATTGAGTCTGTTCCACCGTGAATCATGGCTGACAAATTTCTCAACCCCATTTGTCTGCTTTCTCCCCATAGCCCTTGATACTCAAGAATCTATCTATCTCAGTCTTTACTATAATCAATGACTTGGTTTCCACAGCCTTCTGTGGCAGTGAATTCCATAGATTCACCACTCTCTGGCTGAAGAATTTCCTCCTTATCTCCATTCTATATCTTGCTGTATCCTCTGACAATTCTCCTCACTACCTGACCATCAATCTGTGAGACATCTGTAAACTTACTAATTAGACCAGCTACATTTTCCTCCAAATCATTTCTGTTGACTACTAGCAGCAGAGGCCCCAGCACTGATCCTTGTGGAACACCACCAGTCACAACCCTCCACTGTGATAAGAATCCTTCCATCACTACCCTCTGTCTCCTATGACTAAGCCATCTTACTTCACGATCCCTGTATTAATATGTGGTAGTCAGAAGGAGTTGGATCATTACAAATAATGAGATACTTGGCAGTGAGAAGGGAAGGAAGGGATTCTGAATTAGCCAATTCTGGGCCATCCTCCAGCCTCAAAGAACTATAGCGCAGAGACTCAATGCATATTGGAGAAAATGTTGATGGTTGTTGAAGTGATTATCATATAAATAATAACACAGTCAGTCACAATACATCATTTAACTGATTATCCTCATGTGAAGGAACTGTGCATCATTAAGGCCAGTGTTATATTACTTCAAACAAATCAAAAAATGTTTCCTTGTCAAATCTGACACAGAAGATTAGACTTGAGAAGTTTAAAGTCTGATAAACAGGGTGCTTGTACATTCGTAATGTGCATGAATATCACGTTGTAGAAAAGCTAATATAAAATTTGAGATAAATAGAATCTCTTTACTAAATTGGGTAATGATTCTTTACAATAAAATTCCAGTTTATGGAGTAAAAATTCTCAGATTCTTCCTGCAGTAAAAGCTGAGCAGACACTATCGCCCAATTATAAACGCCTTATTTGGTTCAACATTAAAGGAGCACCTTTATAGTCCCTGATACACACAAGATGGCAGTAAGGGCAAATTCCAACAGGAGATGCTGCAGCACAGGGGGCTGCTTCACAAATTGCACTTAAGGATGTTTTAGTGAAATATGTAGTGCCTGGGAATGTTTCATGTTTTGCTAATTGGTGAGCATTATTGTGCAGATTGCATTTAAAAAAAAACAATTGCTTTGAGACATTTTTGGATGTTAGGGTTTGACCTCTGAGGAATGAATTAAATCAACGGCAATAAACACATGGTGGGGAGACTCCATCGGTTCCCCTAAATGATTTACTGTCAGGAATCGGGAATTTGTTCTGTAAAGAAGGGAAGAGGTGCAAATAAATGGAACCACCATCTGCCCAGCCCCACCCTTCCCAACACCTGATGTAATATTTGGGTTCTGGTAGATCAGGATCGATCTCAACAGAAGATGAGCTGGAAACAGTATTTATTAAACAGCCTCAACTCGAACCCAAAGTCAACCCATGTCACAATGAAAAGAGAAAGACTCGCATTTCTAATGAGTAAAAAGAAGCAGCTTAAAAACAGAGGTACAGCCTCACCTACCCAAAGCAGTATATATCATGGAATTGAAGAGTATTATAGTGTGGGATTAGAATTGTTATTGTTTGAGGAGGTTAGTGAGAGATTAGGAGTGTGTTACAGTGTAAGTGAATGAGGCTGGCTCACATTGTGGTTATGTCAGTGGTAAAAGGCACTCTGTTGTGCTTGCTCAGGGAACATTCTGGAGGCTGTGCCGAGGACAGTTGTGTGTTATTTGTACCTGGAGGAGTAATATTCTTCTTCCAGCTCATACAGATCGACTGCAATCTCGTCTCTCAAGGTAATCAATTTCTTGTCACATTCTTCCTGCAGATTTCGTAGTTGTTGCTTCCGCTGATTAATGGCTTCATTCACCGAGGGAAAGTCATTCAGGATCAAGAATTGTTTCAGGTCTGACACCAGCTTCATCAAAGACTCACCAGCTCGCACCTAACACCAGGGCAGCAGATAAACATGAGCCAAAATCATGGACTGTGCCATGAGAGAAGGTGTGATAAAGATTACTACACAAAATAAACAGCATATAATGTACAGAGTAACATATTACCACAAACATGATGGGAACCTGGAGGTAATGGAGTGCCACAGGGATTACACTGCTTATGCAATGTTTTATAGCAATAACTTGGGTGGAGGGTGATCATCTGTGTGGAGTTACCTCCGGGTGCTCCGGTTTCCTCCCACAGTCCAAAACTGTGCAGACTAGGTGGATTAGCCATGGGAAATGCAGGATTACAGGAATAGATAAGGCCGGGGCTGGGTGGGATGCTCTTTGGAGGGTCGGTGTGAACTCGATGGGCCAAATGGCTTCTTTCTACACTGTAGGGATTCTATGAATATGATAGCTATGTTTGCTGATGTTACCAAAGTAGGCAGGAAAGTAAATTGTAAAGAGGTCATAGAGTCTGCAAAGGGATATAAATACGTTCGGAGATCGGGCAAAATTTTACAGGAATTTGGAAAATGCAAATTTCTGCTTTATATGACAGCATAGAAAGCAGTTACCATTTAAATGGAGAGAGATTGTGGAACGCTGGAACATTAATCAAACACAGTCGTTACGCAGGTACAGAAAGTGATTAGGAAGACAAATAGAATATTGAGGTTTATTTCAAGATAAGTGAAATATAAATATTGGGATGTTTATTGCAGCTTACAGGTACAAATCTGGAGTCCTGTGTATTGTTGTGGTCTCTATTTGAAAGGAAAACTGCATTAGAAGATCAGAGAAGATTCACTCCACTCATCACAGAACTACCACAGTGCAGAATGAGGACACTCGTCCACTATGTTTGTGTAAACTCTACAACTCAGTATTTGACTTGGTTCCAGTTTTGTGCTTTCTCTCCAGATCCTTGCTCAATCTAATTCCAACTTGAAAGCATCGATTGATCTTGTCTCCAAAACACTCCCAAGCAGTGCATTCCAGATCCTAAACACATGCTGTGTGGAAAATATTTTCCTTATGCCACTTTTACTTCTTTTGTTAACGGCTTTAAAACTCTGCCCTTTTGTTCTTGATCCTTTCACAAATGGTCCTTTCTCCCTTTTTAATCTGTCAAAAATCAATCAGAGCTCAACTCAGCCTTCTTCAAGGAAAACACTCCTAACCTCCCCAAACTAAATTAAAGAACTGCAGACATTTGAGATCTGAATCAAAAGCAGAAACTCAGCCGGAATCACAATATCTGTAAGAGAAAGCAGTTAATTGCATGGTGTTCTGATGAAGAGTCACTGGACTTGCAAAGTTAACTCTTTTTTTTTTCCCCCCACAGATGCTGCCAGACCTGCTGAATTTCTCCAGCAATTTCTAACTTCTTCAATCTCTTCATAATCAAAATTTCTCTTTGGTGGGCCTACCTGCAGTTTCTCCATTATCCTCCCAATGTTCCGAAGGTGCAGCACCCAGAACAGAAACAATACTCCAGCTTAGGCTGAATGAATGTCTTATACAAGTTTAACAGGACCTCAGTGCTCCAGTATTCTATGCTGCTGTTAATGAAAACGAGGTGACTGTATGCTTTATTAACTGCTCTCTCAACCTGTCCTGTTAACTTTCGCTTTTTTATGCACACGTAAACCCAGTTCTCACCTCCTTCATAATTGTACACTGCTTTTCCCCCCCTCTCTCTCTCCCCATTAGCTTCCTATCAGAATGTATCACCTAATATTTTTCTGCATTGAACATCATCTATCACTGACCATTCCCTTCCAGGTCAGGCTATGCTCTTTTGAGATTCTACTGTCTTCCTCAAACAACCAGCCAATTCCCTTTTGAATGCCTTGATCAGACCTGTCCCTATCACACTCAGGCAGTACATTTCAAACTGTAATTACTCACTGCACGAAAACATTTTCCTTCATAACATTTATGCTTCCTTTGTCAATTACTTATTACTTTCTGTTTCCTGCCACTCAGCCAATGTTGTATTGATGTTACTACTGCCCCTTTTACTCCATGAGCCCTAACTGTGTTCACGTGTCTATTGTGAGGTACTGCTTCAAACACCTTCTGAAAGTCCACATACACCACATCCACAGCATTACCTTCAACCACCCTCTGTCACTTCATCAAAAATCATTAGTGAGTTAGTTCAACTTTGTTTTCCCTTCAGAAATCAAATCTCCTTTTGTCTATGTGATTATTCATATCTCCCAAGTTATTGTTTCTAGAAGTTTCCCAAATTGAACTGACTGGTCTGTAGCTGCTTGGCTTATCTTGACACTATTTTTTTTCCTGAGTTTGTAATGTTTTCAATTCTCCAGTTCCACGTTACTATCGCCAAGATGAAGGAAGATTGAAAAATCGTTGGTGGCTCTGCAATGTCCATTCTCATTTCCCGCAATAAAATTGGTTGTATCTCACCGGGTCCTGATACATAGAACAGTACAACATAGCACAGGCCCTTGTTATTGTACCAGCATTTCAGCCTACTCTAAGGTCAAACTAACCTATCTTCCATGTGTCTATCCAAGAGTCACTTAAATGTCCCTAATTAATCCGACTCTACTACCACCACCACCAGTGCATTCCACACACCCACCACCCTCTGTGTAAAGAATCTCCCTTTGGCATCTCCCCTAAACCCTCCTCCAATCACCTTAAAATTATCTTATTAACTTTTATCAGCAATCTATCACCTCCTTATCAAATTTAAGCCTTTCTAGTGACTAAATTTCCTTCACTTTCATAATGTCCTGGGTTGCATCTCCTTCTTCCATAAAGATAAAATATGAATTTAATACCTCAGCCATGCCCTTGACTCAATGTAAAATTTACCACCTGACTACTTCTGTGCATAGTAAAGACTTTGGGATTGCCTCGATATTAACTGCCTCTCTCATTTGCTTCTCTGATTTGATGCTCACTATCCATCTGAGCCTTCTACATTCAGCCTGGTCCTCATCTGTATTTTCTATATGACATGTCACAAGCACACTTTTCCTTTTTAATCTTAAGTTTTATTCCTTTTGTCATCCAGGAAGCTTTGGATTTGAAAGAATAAGTGTTGACTGTAACCACCTACTTTGTGGCCCATTGTTCAGCTACCGTTTTTCCTGTCCAACATTTGACAACTTTATTTGACCTAGACACCCTGAAGAGGATGAAGTAATAGTATCCTTTTACGTAACAGCCCTGTTCACATCCAAATACATCAACCTGACCCAAAAAAACCCTGATCACACTACTGGAAGAACTAAAGACACAAACACTAGACAGTGCCAACTTCATCAGCAAAATTATCATCAAGCTAATGGACCTGTGCCTTACCACCCACTTCATATTCATTAACAAGACCTATAAACAAATCAACGGAACACCCATAGGATCACCAATATCAGGACTCCTAACAAAAGCAGTAATGCAGAGACTGGAAAAAACAGCTCTACCAACTATCCAACCCAAACTTTAGGTCCACCACGTGGATGACACCTTTGTCTTCATCAAATGAAACAAATTAGAGGAAATTTACAACACCATCAATAATATCCTCACTGGCATAAAATTCACTAAAGGGGAGGAGAACAACGGCCATTCCTAGAGTCACAGTAGAGCGAACAATCAATGGGAAACATCAAACCTACTCCTGATGAAAGGCTTTTGCCCAAAATGTCGATTCTCCTACTCCTCAGATGGTTCCTGACCTGATGTGCTTTTTCAACACCACACCCTCAACTCCAAACTTGTATCTACAGGAAAGCACCACACACGGACCAAATACTGAACTACAGAAGCAGTCATTTCCCCAACACTCAATTATTTCAATGAGCCACCACACGCTGCAGGATCGAGGAACTACAGACAGCAGAAGAGAAATACCTATACCGTGTATTCAAGAAGAATGGGTACCCAACACATTCCACCCCGACCTTAAATTCACCAGGACCATCTCTGACACCTCCCTCCCCTTCCTGGACCTCTCCATCTCCATTAATGACGACCAACTTGGCACTGGCATTTTTTTCTTTACAAACCCACCGTCTCCCACAGCTGCCTGAATTACATGTCTTCCCACCCTACCTCCTGCAAAAATGCCATCCCGTATTCCCAATTTCTCCGCTGTAACTGCTCCCAGGAGGACCAGGTCCCCCACAGAACACACCAGATGGCCTCCTTCTTTAGAGACAGCAATTTCCCTTCACACGTGATTAAAGATGCCCTCCAATGCATCACATCCACATCCTGCACCTCTGCCCTCAAATCCCACCCCTCCAACCGTAACAAGGACAGAACCCCCAGGTGCTCACCTTCCACCCTACCAACCTTCGCATAAACCACATCATCCGCCGACATTTCCGCCACCTCCAAACAGACCCCACCACCAGGGATATATTTCCCTCCCCACCCCTCTCTGCCTTCCACAAAGACCGTTCCCTCCGT
>NC_057739.1:45805201-45818296 GCF_004010195.1 Chiloscyllium plagiosum
TCCTTCCCACCTATCCACTCCACCCTCCCCTCTGACATATCACCTCCATCCCCACCCCCACTCACCTATTTTACTCTATGCTACTATCTCCCCACCCCCACTCCTCTCTCATTTATCTCTCCACTCTGCAGGCACCCTGCCTCTATTCCTGATGAAGGGCTTTTGGCTGAAACGTCGATTTTCCTACTCCTCGGATGCTGCCTGACCTGTTGTGCTTTTCCAGCACCACTCTAATCTAGACTCTGGTTTCCAGCATCTGCAGTCCTTGTTTTTACCCAATACACCCTCTGCCGATTCCTCAGCAACAAACCCAAACAAGCATACGCACCCAGAAACCCTAGCCACTTTACTCTACATCAAAGACTTGTCTGAAATGACTTCAGACTACTCAAACCTCTTGGCATCATGGTAGCCTACCAACACACTAAAACAGTAGCTAATGAACTTGAAAGACCCTGTACAGACAACAAGCAAAACTAATATAATTTACAAAATACCTTGCAAGGACTGTAACAAACACTACATTAGACAAACAGGCAGAAAACTAGCCATCAAAATACACTAACATCAACTAGCCACAAAACGACATGATCCTCTCTCGCTAGTATCCTTATACACAGATGAGGAAGGACACCACTTGGGACTGGGACAACACATCCATTCTAGGACAAGCCAAACAGAGACACACACGAGAATTCCTAGAAGCATGGCATTCCAGTCAGAACCCTACCAACAAACACATCAATTTGGACCCCGTTTACTATTGTTAAGGTGTTGTAGGTGTGTACTGTACTTTTAAGAGAGATTGGAAGCTGGCATGGACTTAGAGAGGCACAAAGTGTGCTGAAAGAATTTAAAATGTAACATTTGACTGTGAAACCAATGGTGCAGATGAGGTGCCATGATATAACAACAAAATCAAATTAAGTATTTTGACAACATCAAACCAGCGAAATAATCCGATGTTTTGGGGCATAAAGCCTGGCATTTTGAATAGTTAGGGGGAGAATTGCCAAGAAAACCAATAAGTATAGATGCTAGCAGAACAGCTCTCTGACAGGTACCTGCCTGTATGAAAGACCGGTGAAGCAGAATCCTGAAGAAAAGATGACAGAGGCAATCTACGGAGGAAGATACAAACAGAAGATTTGACAGCTGGCTGATTTTGAAATTAGAATTTTTTTTGTCAATCTTAATTGGGGTTTTTAAAATCGGACCAGTGTTGTAGAGTGGGGAAGTATAAGATAGATCTAAGAGAAAGGAGTTGTAAATAGTTGTTGGTTTTAATATTCTCTATTGGACTTAAAGAATAAAGTTGTTAATTTTTACTTTAAATAATGATCTCTGGGATAGTTCTTTACCTCTCAAAACTTAACCAATTATGGCGCGAGGTGAGCTTCTCTGTGTGTTGGGTTTAAATTAGACAGGTTTACCCATGTCATAATAACTAACTTCTGAGAAAAAGAACCAGAAACGACATCACCCACCCAAAGAAACCTAAACACAAGTAGAAAGCAGGACATATCGCCAATGCTTCACCAGAAGCTGAATGATAATGTGACCTATTATGGTGACAAAATATCTGAAAACAAACCTTCCAGCTCAGTGAACAAACTTACACCCAATACCTTGAAAATGTCTTTCTCCCAATTAAATATTCTGACTCTAAATAGTTCATTATCAGTTTCCATGATCACCCTAAACTTTGTAACCAGCATTCTCTCTAACTTTATGGCTGGCTGGGCCAGGAGACCTATTTGTGACTTTCAGAATTGCATGTCAATGCCACAATCAGTATGCTGACTGATTGTCATGCGTGGAATATCACAGCAACTGCTCATGTACATAGCTTAGAGGGAACCCTGCTAATGACACAGTGTCCCGTTCCTAAAAATCAGGTCTATTACAACTTCCTTTCTCATTGAACTGGAAATACACCACTGGAGTGAATTTTTCCAAACACACTCCAAGAATCCTTGCCTTTCTTTGCCCTTTATAATATTATCCTCGTCTGTACTCTGACAATTACAGCTCTCCATAACAACTCTTCAAAAATTTCACTACAATTTCCTTGCAAATCTATTCCATTAGATGGAAAGACTATATCTTTGTATTTCTGTATAGTCAGTCAATCAGCATGGAAATAGACCCTTTAGTCTAGTTCCATCTGCATCAACTAGACATCCCAATCTGACCAAGTCCCATTTACCAGCATTTGGCCCATATCTATCCAAACCCTTCCTATTTGGGTAACCCATCCAGGTGCCTTTTAAATGTGGGAATTGTACCAGCCTTCACCGCTTCCTCTGCCAACTCATTCCATACACACACCACCCCCTACATGGAGAAGTTGCCCCTTAGGTCTCTTTTAAATCTTTCCCCTTTCACTTTAAACCTCTAGTTTTGAACTCCCTCACTCTGATTATTCATGCTATCCTTGCCCCCAAGATTTTATAAAGTTCTATAAGGTTGCCCGTCAGCCTCCAAACCTCCAAGGGAAAAAAGCCCCAGCCTAATCAGCCTCCCCCTGTAGCTCAAACCCTCCTGTTCCAGCAACATCCTTGTAAATCTTTTTCATACTCTCTCAACATCCTTCCTACAAGGCAAACAGAATGGAATGCAGTATTGTAAAAGTGGCCTCACCAACGTCCTATATAGCCGCAACAAGACCTCCCAACTCCTATACTCGATGCTCTGACCAATTGAAAGCAAGCATACCAAACACCTTCTTCACCACCCTGTCTATCTGTGACTCCACTGTCAAGGAATTATTCACCTGCACTCCAAGGTCTCTTTGTTCCACAACATTCCCCAGGGCCCTACCATTAACTGTATAAGTCCTACCCTGATTTGCCTTATCAAAACATAACATCTCACACATTTACCTAAATTAAACTCCATCTGCCACTCCTCAGCCTATTGGCCCATCTGATCAAGATCCTGCTGTACTCTGAGATAATCTTCTTTGCTGTCCATTACACCACCTATTTTGGTGTCATCTGCACATTTACTAACCATACCTCCTATATTCACATGCAAATCATTTATATAAATGAGAAATAACTTGTGACTATGGACAGAAATGGATTCACACACACTAGCCTGTCACCCCTTTGAGTCACCAATCACTAATGTTCTTGAAAACTTTTTTATATGTCCTATACATCAGAGCCACCAGTGGTACCAGTGACTTGGCTCTGGCTAACCTGGTCACCCATTCAAATCTCCCTGCAGGTTAAGTTGTAGGATGACCAATTCATAAACCTGCTATTGACATCACTGTCAGCCTCATGGACAGACTGCAGAGACTCCAAGCTGCTGTAAAAGTTCCAAAACTTGGACCTTGAGCTGCTGCAGCTGGCAATACTTTCGGAACAGATAGTTAGTCATAACATGAGAAGCATCATGGAGTTCCCACAAAGCTCACAAGATTCAAAATCATTTTATGTATTCACTAAAATCCTAGTTATCTCTGACAAAGCTTATTAATGCTAATAAACCTCATCAATATTACTTAAGCATAATCTTAAACAATAAACCACTATCAGTAAGTGATATGGATAATGATAAATGCTATGACACAATACTCCTTCCTGATAAATACATGATAAAACTTACCAGCTGCTCACTTGCTTTTAATAGTTTTAATATTTTCATAACTTCTGGTTATTTACACACAGTTACTAAGCAACAATACTCACCAGACATTCACTTACCTGCTTCCCTTTGGTGTCACACCTCTGTTTTCTCTTCAAATGTCATCTCTGTTTGAGTCCTAGATGCAGAGGCTCCTGTATCTCCTCAAGCAATTCCAGCCACTCCAAACTGTTGGTAATACCATACCGATACCTCCACCAGAGTCTGTGCCAATTGGGACCCATATCCCAGTCAGAGTGTGTGCATATTGAATGTGCATGTATGCACGTATGAACGAGTGAACAAGCGAATGAATGAGTTATCTGTAATCCAGCCAGAGTCTGTGCATGTGGAATCCCTACCCCAGCCAGAGTCTGTGCATGTGGAATCCCTACCCCAGCCAGAGTCTGTGCATGTGGAATGCAAACTCCAGGGACAGTCAGTATGTGAGTGAGACCTGTACCCCAGCCAGAGTTTACATGTATGAAACAGAACACAGCAAGGTAGCTTGATTAAAAAAAAGCCACACAGAGACAGAACGGCATGCATTTGATCCATGCAATACTTACAATGTTTGCTGCTCTCACATGCATTTCATAGTGATCTTGTTCACACTGTGTCGCCCGGGATACCTGCGTCTCATCTTCAACCTGTGATGAAAGGTTCAGCTTACGGTGAACACTTATCACCAGTGTCTTAGGAACATTATATTAAGCCTCTGACCATTGCTTCAGAAGTGGGCGGCACGGTGGCACAGTGGTTAGCACTGCTGCCTCACAGCGCCAGAGACCCGGGTTCAATTCCCGCCTCAGGCGACTGACTGTGTGGAGTTTGCACATTCTCCCCGTGTCTGCGTGGGTTTCCTCCGGGTGCTCCGGTTTCCTCCCACAGTCCAAAGATGTGCAGGTCAGGTGAATTGGCCATGCTAAATTGCCCGTAGCCTTAGGTAAGGGGTACATGTAAGGTATGGGTGGGTTGCGCTTCGGTGGGGCGGTGTGGACTTGTTGGGCCGAAGGGCCTGTTTCCACACTGTAAGTAATCTAATCTAATCATTGCCTTAATACACAGTTCCAAGCTGGGTGCTGGACTCCCAGTTTGATCATTGTGTGGATTATGGAACTAAGCGGAGTAAGTACAGCAATAGCAAAGGCCATTCATCTCTTAAAAATCTGATACCCTATTCAATCAGATGAGGAGTGATTGGCATCTCAAACAGGGCAAGGGACTAATAAACTGCAGAGGAATCCAGGGTTTAATGTAACAAGGCTTCAATTCCTGATTGTCACAAGGAGAACAGAAGAAATTAAAATGATAAGACATTTGAATATTTGCTGTGGTCCCAATAATTTGAGACCTGTGTGTGTAAGACTTAAAACATTGTTCTATCCAAAGCTCAGGACTCACTCAGAGAAACACTTTTCTCTGGGAAAGGATGGGACGTACAGGTTGAAATGTTTAAGCTAATTAATGTGGAGGTTTGAGATATTAGATCTAAATGGCTGCAGGGAATCTGGATTGGGAACTAAATATCCAAGGGATATACACCTTATCAAAAAGGGTAGAATTGAGGAACCGCAAAGGTAAAGAGAGCCCATAATGGGAGTTTGTACAGGCCTCCAAACTGTAGTTAGGATGTGGGACAAAAGATACACCAGGAAATAGAAAAGGTGTGTAAGAAAGGCAAGGTTACAGTGATCATGGGGGATTTCAATATGCTGGTGGACTGGGAAAATCAGGTTGGACGGGATTGGAGGCAGGCTTGAGGGCAGGGTGGGAGTGGGCGGGTTTGAGGGGTGGGCAGGGTTGAGCAGACTGGGGGGGTGGTGCTGGACGGGGGGAGGAGGAGTATTTCACGCAGTGCTGCTACTGCCTAGTCTCCTGAACGGGGAGCAGACTTCACAGATCAGAGGAAATCAATTAACCGAATAATCAATTATCCAAATGAAATAGTGCCCGCCCATCTCGTTCGGATAATCAAGGTTCCTCTGTAAAGCGGCGAAGGGCAATGGAAGCCAGGGGATTGGGATGCTTACACAGACCAACCGAGGACAACTGAAACAGAAATAAAGGAGGGAGAAGATTAAATATGAGGGCAAGCTAAGAAAAAAGATTGCAAGAGTTCCTTTAGATACACAAAGGTACAAGAGAGGCAAAAGTTGACAGTCAGCTGCTGGAAAATGTCACTGTAGGAGTAGTAACGGCGAACAAGAAATGGGGGAGGACCTGAACCAATACTTGGTGTCAGTCTTCATGGGGGAAAACATGAGTAATATCCCAAACATTCAAGAGAGTTGGAGGGCAGAGGTGAGTTTGGTCGCCTTCATCAAGGAGAAGGTGCTTGAGAAACAGAAAGGTCTGAAAGTGGATAAATCACCTGGACCAGATGGACTACACCCCAGAGTTCTGAAGGACATAGCTGAAGAGATAGTGAGGGCTTTAGTACTGATCTTTCAGGAATCACTGGAGTCAGGGAGGGTTCCAGAGGACTGGAAAATTGCTAATGTAGTCCCCCTGTTTAAGAAAGGAGTGAGACAAAAGACAGAAAATTATAGACCGATTATTCTGACCACGGTCATTGGTAAGAGTTTGGAGTTCATTGTGAAGGATGAGGTTTCTGAATATTTGAAAGTGCATGGTAAAATAGAGCCAAGTCAGCATGGTTTCATCAAGGGGAGATCATGCCTGACAAGTCTGTAGGAATTCTTTGAGGAGGTAATGAGTAGGTTAGGCCAAGGAGAGCCAACGGATGTTATCTACTTGGACTTCTAGAAGGCCTTTGACAAGGTGCTGCACAGGAGGTGGCTGAGTAAGTTAAGAGCCCATGGTGTTAGGGGCAAGGTGCTAGCATGGATAGAAGTCTGGCCGTCTGGCAGAATGCGGTGAGTGGGATAAAAGAGTCCTTTTCAGGAAGGCAGCCACAAGTGGTGTTCCTCAAGGGTCGGCATTGGGACCACAACTTTTCACTTTATACATTATTGATCTAGATGAAGGAAATGAGGCATTCTGGCTAAGGTTGCAGATGATACAAAGATAGGTGGAAGGAAGTAGGAGGCTGCAGAAGGTTTTAGACAGGTTAGGAGAGTGGGTAAAGAAGTGGCAGATGGAATACAACATGGGCAAAGTGTGAGGTCATGCACTTTGGTAGGAAGAATAGGGGCACAGACTATTTTCTAACTATTTTCTGAAGTGCATAGGGTCTTAGTCCGGGATTCTCTGTAGGTTAACTTGCAGGTTGAGTCAGTAGTTAGGAAGGCAAATACAAGGTTGGCCTCTATTTTGAGACAACTGAAATATAAAAGCAGGGATGTACTTCTGAGGCTTTATAAAGTTCTGGTCAGACTACCTTTAGAGCATTGTGGCAATTTTGGGCTCTGTATCTCAGAAAGGATGTACTGGCCCTGGAGCGGGTCCACAGGAGGTTCACAGGAATGAAAGGCTTAGCCATGAGGAATGCTTGAGGACTCTGGGTTTATATTTGATGGGTTTAGAAGGATCGGGGGGATCCAATTTAATCTTACAGAATACTGAAAGGTCTGGATAGACTGGACATTGGGAATATGTTTCCATTAGCAGGAGCGACTAGGACCCAAGAGCACAGCCTTGGTGTAAAAGGGAAGACCTTTTAGAACAGAGATGAGGAAAAACTTCTTCAGCCAGAGAGTAGGGAATCTATTGAGTTCACAGCCACAGAAGGCTGTGGGGGTCAGGTCATTGAGTATATTTAAGACAGAGCTAGATAGGTTCTTGATTGTTAAGGGGATCAAAGATTACTGGGAGATGGTGGAAGAATGTAGTTAAGAAACTTACCAGTCATGATTAAATGGCGGAGTGGACTCAATGGGCCAAATCCTCTAATTTCTCCTCCTATGTCTTATGGTCTATTATCCCGCGGAAAGACAAGGTTAGAAGTGAGCCTGTTTTAAGGGTTTGGAATGACAGAAGTTTACAATGGGGCTAAATGGTCAGAGATTGGTCTGAAAGGTCAGGGAAATGGAAGGGGAAGCAAATTTTTAAAATAATCACAAAAAATTAGTTTTATAGATAGTGCCAGTCTGATATTCTGAGCCAATGTCAAATGCTCAGAGCCAATGCAGACAATAGGCTAAGTGATCTCTTCCTGCATCACAACAATGCTGTGATTCTGTGTTGCACTCTCAGTCACAACTGTTGTTGAAACAAATCTCTGTATTCACTTCAAAGGAAATTGCAGAAAGAGAAACATTAAAAAAAACGTGTATAGGGGGTGGGTGGGAAAGTTGGGGATGAGCTAATGGGCTGAATGGCCTGCTTCTGTACTAGATATTCTATACTTAGAATGTCACCGAAATACAAAGACTTTTGATTTAGTACTTAACACTACTCGGCATGAGAAATTTGATCTTCTCAAGGTAAACTGTAGGACATTAAGAGCATTTGCTCAGACCAGTGCTGCAAGCCTGACTGGCCCATCTTGATACTACTTACCCGAGCACTTTTAACAATTTCTGTGAAGTTATCCAGAATAGATTTGATGTCGTCTTTCAGTCTCTTGTTGTAGGACTGGAGCAGAAGCTCTTTACTCTGAGGTAGTGTTCGTTGCTGTGACATCCTGCATCGATATATAAAAATTCACAAAGCAATGTTATCACAATTTTCTCAAAATCTTCAGTCGTCATTTGAAATATTTCCTAAGTGCAGGTGCACAAATGTAGGTCGCCTGCTAGTACCGGAACTAAACTGCCAAGGTTCAAGGCCTGGGTCTCAGGTGCTGACAAGGAGAACATTAAGAACACATGACTAACAGAAAACTGTTTAGCTCTTCAAGCTTGCTCTTTCATGCAATAAGATCATGGCATCAAACCCCATATCCTTCCTGGACATCCCATAAACTTCGACTTGCTTTGTAGATCAAAAATCACTAAGACAAAGCTTCAGGTGAAATCGCTGACCACTGATTGATGGGGAGATAATCAATGTTTCCTCTAAAGTGTGTGGCCAAGCAGACACTGCTAGGATCCATAAATTGGTAGAGAAATTAGAGGGAATGTAGGAGAGAACTTAAATACTAAATGATCCTCGGAAGAAAGGTTCTCATCTCTATCTTAAATGAGAGGTCATTCATTTTGAATCGTGCCCCTTTGTTCTAAATTCCCTGAAGGCAAACATACTCTCAGCATCCACTTAGTCAAGTCACTTTACCATGTTATTTCTGAAAAATTGAAGAGTCACCAAACTTGAAACATTAACCTTGTTTTCTCTCCATGGATGCTGCCAAACCTGCTAAGTTTCTCTAACAATTTCTGTTTTTGTTTACATAACTCCACTATTGTAACGAACCCACTTGTAAATCTTCCCCAACACACAGACACAGTAAAGTTGCCATAATCCCAGAGGACCATAGGGTTGCTCTCTCATTAGAAAGAATGAAATCACAGTGAGTTTAACATGAGGGTCACCACACCTCAGCAGGGGAATGAGTTTGAGAAGGACAGTCTTTCATTGTAATCCCAGCCAATGCAGGAATTGAACCCGTGCTGTTGATGTCACTCTGCATCGCAAACCAGCCATTCAGCCAAGTGAGCTGCAGACAGAAAAAAACTTGGTATCATGGGTACAAGGAAATCTGGGAAGGTAGTTCAATGATCACTGTTTACAGGCCAAATAAACTGATACTGCTTGCCAGGATTCGCTGTTTACCCATAAATCCTGCTCTAAACACTTTCAACTTTCTAGCAGGAGGCACTGAGCAACTCATTCACAATTTGCAAAGTCTCTTAGCTGCTGGTTAAAGGCAACAGCCAATCACATAGCTGTTGGTAGGAAGAAGGCTTTGTCATTGACAAGTGGTCATCTCACCATTGACAAGTGGTCATCTCACCATTGACCAGCAACTTGGTGCTGGCAGAATCTCACTGTGTTCACACCCCCTGATGCCAGCCCATCTGTAGTACTTCCATTTTTGCATGAACACAGCAGTATCATCAGAGTTTACAATGAGGAGGAGGAGTAAACTACTGCAGATGCTGACAAAGAGTTATCTAGACTTGAAATGTTAGCTTGTTTTCTCTCCATGGATGCAGTCTGACCCGCTATGATCTCCAGCGTTTGTTATTTCCTGTACAATGAGGAGTACTGGGATCTGCTTTCAAACATTGCAGAAATGTCATCAATCGGTGGAGTTTAAAAACAGACTGTTTCTCATTTCATTCCAAATCAAAAGTACAAAAAATAAAAAAGTTAGTCTCGAAATATCCTGAGAGTAGGGACTGTGATTTACAGTCAACATCATACTCTCAGTGCTGAGGGAGCGCCGCACTGTCGCAGGGTCAGCACTGAAGGAGTGCTGCACTGTCAGAGGGTCAGTGCTGAGGGAGCGCCGCACTGTCGGAGGGTCAGTGCTGAGGGAGTGCCGCACTGTCGGAGGGTCAGTGCTGAGGGAGTGGGCACTGTCGGAGGGTCAGTGCTGAGGGAGGGCCGCACTGTCGGAGACCCCGCAATGTTTGGAAGAAGCGGCATGAGCGGTTTTGTTTGCTTATTATTATTCTCACCTCAGGCGCTAAACAAATGAAAAATCCGAATCAACTCAAGTCCATCACAGGCCGCGGTTCGAAAGATAGTCGCCGGAAGTCCGCCTCCCGATGCCGCTGATTGGACGCCAGGCCGTACACGTGATATAATCTTGGTAATCGGTGTGGCTGAGTTGGATATCAATCACCAACCATCTAACTAATAGAGCATGCGTTGTCGGCCACGTGACCGTCCTCCGCCACCTTGGTGAGGGCAATGTCACCTCCAGTGAGGTCACATTGAATTGGAAGGTGCATGTGACTGTGACATAAAGGCAGTGGCAATTCATTGTTAAAAACCTGTTATTGTGGTTCTCTGTTCAGGACCAACAGAGCTGGTAGCCCCAGCAATTGATCAATTCTTTCCTCATCAACATGTTCAGAGAAGGCTCAATGGTCAGCAATACTGCGACACACGGGTTCGATTCCACCCGTGTGGAGTTTGCACATTCTCCCCGTGTCTGCGTGGGTTTCCTCCGGGTGCTCCAGTTTCCTCCCACAGTCCAAAGATGTGTAGATCGCGTGAACTGGCCATGCTAAATTGCCCGTAGTGTTAGGTGCATTAGTGAGAGAATGGATCTGGATGGGTTACTCTTCAGAGGGTTGGTGTGGACTGGTTGGGCCGAAGGGCCTGTTTCCACACTGTAGAGGAATCTCATAACTTTATGACTGGACTCAAGTCTGTCCCTCCTGGCTGAGAGGCAACTGCACTACCACTGCCCCACAAGAAGCCTTCACAACTACTTGCTGTTGAAGGTCTCCAAATCTCTTACAGTTGGAGTAAATAACTTGCATCAAGAGGCCATCAAATTAAAAACCACCAAAATAAGAAATTATAGAACCACAATGGATTGCATTGCCATTGCAGCATAGACAGAGGCCATTTGACTCATCAGGTTCACGGACGGCAAATCAGCCAATATCTTTTTTCCCTGCTGGAATCTCAGTTCCATATTTATTCACTTGGAATCCCCAACGATTTCCTTTTCAAATCACTGGCATTCTCTAGCTGTGACCTTTTTAAAGCTTATGAATGAGTCAAGATCCATCAGAAGGCATTAAGTATTGTGTTACATGGAACAAAAAAAGACTACAAGTATCGATTCAAGTGCCTTTTAGAAACTCGAATGTTCCAAAGTTGGTTAGACCCTACTGGAGTATGTTAGTACATTTTGCTGGGCAGGGGATTAGGATGGATTCCACTATTTTGGCCAGCACAGACATTACATCCTACACTCCCATAAACCATTCTTCTCCTTGGGGAAAAAAGGGTCTAAAAGTGGTAGATTAGATTAGATTACTTACAGTGTAGAAACAAGCCCTTCGGCCTAACAAGTCCACACCGACCCACCGAAGCGCAACCCACCCATACCCCTACATTTACCCCTTTAACCTAACACTACGGGCAATTTAGCATGGCCAATTCACCTGACCCGCACATCTTTGCGACTGTGGGAGGAAACCGGAGCACCCGGAGGAAACCCACGCAGACACGGAGAGAATGTGCAAACTCCACACTGTCAGTCGCCTCAGTCGGGAATTGAACCCGGGTCTCTGGCGCTGTGAGGCAGCAGTGCTAACCACTGTGCCACCGTGCCGCCCACTAAGTAGTAGAGGCATAAAGGAATGTGAGGGTACAGGTCCACAAATCATCAGTCTTTTGATAGTAAGCAATATGTCTACTGGTTAAAAAAAAATTTTGTCAAAGTCTTTTTTTTTCTTTTTTTTCCCACCTCTACCTCCTGTGTATTTTTTTTCTTTTTATCCCCACACTACCACCTAAGTGCAGTAGTGCTTATTTTTTCCCCAGCACCCATGGTGTGTGTGTGCAGGTGTGAGACACAGTGAAAGACACAAAGTGCACCAATCTTTATTCAAATTCCACCACCAGAAAGATAGGAAAACACCCGGGTGGCCAGTGACAAACACTGCCCTTCACATCAAAGGGCAGTGCTGTGTGATCAAAACAGTGAAGGGGAGGGTAGGCACTAAATCAAAATAGAGTTGGAGGGAGAAATGATGCACTCCACTCCCTGCGGCGCCCACCTCTCCCTGAACAACCCAAGGGTGTTGGTCGACACCGCGTGCTCCTTCTCCAAGGACACCCGGGCCCTAACGTAACCGCGGAAGAGGGGAAGGCAGTCGTCAAAGCCTTTCATTTTTTATCACTGCTGTTTATTTATTTTTTTTCCTTTTTTTAAAAAAATTAACCCCCACACTACCACCTAAGTGCGGTAGTGCTTATGTTTTCCCCAGCACCCATGGTGTGTGTGTATACGTGTGAAACACAGTGCAAGACACAAAGTGCTCAAATTTTTTATTCAATTTCCACCACCAGGAAGATAGGAAAACACCCGGGTGGCCAGTGACAAACACTGCCCTTCACATCAAAGGGCAGTGCTGTGTGATCAAAACAGTGAAGGGGAAGGTAGGGACTAAATCAAAATAGAGTTGACGGAGAAATAATGCATTCCACTCCCTGCGGTGCCCACCTCTCCCTGAACAACTCCAGGGTGTTGGTCGACACCGCGTGCTCCTTCTCCAAGGACACCCGGGCTCTAACATAACCGCGGAACAGGGGAAGGCAGTCGTCAAAGCCTTTCATTTTTTTTTTCTTTTCTTTTTTCTTTTGACACAAAGTGCACAAATCTTTATTCAAATTCCACCACCAGGAAGATAGGAAAACACCCGAGTGTCCAGTGACAAACACTGCCCTTCAAAAGGGCAGTGCTGTGTGATCAAAACAGTGAAGGGGAGGGTAGGCACTAAATCAAAATAGAGTTGGAGGGAGAAATGATGCACTCCACTCCCTGCGGCGCCCACCTCTCCCTGAACAACTCCAGGGTGTTGGTGGACACCGCGTGCTCCTTCTCCAAGGACACCCGGGCTCTAACGTAACCGCGGAAGAGGGGCA
>NC_057739.1:45818359-45827327 GCF_004010195.1 Chiloscyllium plagiosum
TGACAGTTGTACATTAGACAGTACTGTTACATACAAAAGTGCAGACAATACAGACCCAGCAAGCCCCCGCCCCTCCCACCTTCCGACCGCTCTAAGGCAGCCCGCCCCTACCCACCTTCCGGTTCTCGGTCCACCCCATGCCCCTTCCAGTTCTCAGTCCGCCCTGACACACCTTTCGACCAACTCTAGGACAGCCCGCCCAGGGTGACAGCAGTCAGGACGGCCTACCCACCTTCCGGCTTCACTAACCACCCTCAGCACCTTTCGTCAAAGCCTTTCATCATGGATGGCAGGTAGATTGATTGGTAGAAGCACATCCATTGAGAGTGCACTAATTAAGGGTGATTGTCTGTTAATTGCCAGGCTTGGTTTAAACTTTTAAACAAGCAGGTTGACTTTTGATTGCCCTGAGAAAGGAAACAGAGAATACTGGTCACTTACTTTGTTGACTTGAAACAGGCACCGTGTGCATGTTCTTTCCACCTGCTAAGTCCGGGGTCTGTGTATTAATATATGCAGCTTCCAGTACAAGGTGTTCCACACTGTCAACCAGTTCTTTGCATACTCGGAATTGTTCAGCATATGTTGTGTAATTATATAATCACATCTAAGCGTTGGACACTGTTGCACTTGGAAATCTCACACCTAGTATCCACATTTAGTGATTTGAATTGTATTAAGAAAATATTCATGCAATTGCTTAATTCCAATGTAGATTGGAGAGCATTTAGCCCACACCTTACCAGAGATCAAGTAAATAATAACAAAAGTCTGTATCTCATGCACTCTTTTATTCTAATCACAGATAGTCCAGTAACAGTGTTCAAATGTTGACTCAATCAGCCATGTGGTCAAATTTCTCTATGTTCTCACCCTTCTTTCCCTCTGTAAACACTTCACTCCAAGACATCTGTGCCCTAATTCTGTTCCTTGTTCTGTTCTCTTGCTGATTTTAATAATTTTTCCATAACTCTTCACTCATCTTTCTATCTGGAAAAAAACCCATCAATGAAGTCTTTTGTTGCCTGTCCTGATATCTCCTGTGGATCAGCATTGACACTGTTCCTGTGAAACACAGAGGGATGTTTCCTATATTGAAAGTGCTACATAGATGATGCAGGCTGTTGTTTCTGTTGAAAATGGTGTACCTTGGTCAGCATCACAAATTCACAGCTGATTTGGAGTCAGATATTACACGGCATTACCTGGTTTTACAACTGACAGTTTGTATGATATGATCTATATCAAATTATAAGAGGAGTGGCAATGGCGTTTAATCTAGATAAATGTGAGGTGCTGCATTTTGGAAAGGCAAATCAGGCCTTACATATTTAATGGTAAGGTCATAGTGAGCGTTACTGAACTAAGAGACCTTGGAGTGCAGGTTCATAGCTCCTTGAAAGTGGAATTGCAGGTAGATAGGTAGGAAAGTTGAAATGCAGGTAGTGAAGAAGGCATTTGGTATGCTTTCCTTTATTGGACAATGCACTGAGGATAGGAGTTAGGAGGTCATGTTGTGGCTGTACAGGATATTGGTTAAGTCACTTATGGAATACTGCATGCAGTTCTGGTCTCCCTGCTATAGAAAGGATGTTGTGAAACTTGAAAGGGTTCAGAAAAGATTTACAAGGATGTTGCTTAGGTTGGAGGATTTGAGCTATAGGGAGAGGCTGAATAGGCTGGGGCTACTTTCCCTGGAGTGTTGGAGGCTGAGTGTTGGAGGCTAAGCCTTATATAGGTTTATAAAATTATGAGGGGCATGGATAGGGTAAATATACAAGGTGTTTTCTCCAGGGTAGCAGAGGCCAAAACTAGAGGCCAAAGGTTTAAGATGAGAAGGAAAAAATTTGAAAGCGACCTAAGGGGCTTTCACAC
Source organism: Chiloscyllium plagiosum (assembly GCF_004010195.1). Classification (NCBI taxonomy): domain Eukaryota; kingdom Metazoa; phylum Chordata; class Chondrichthyes; order Orectolobiformes; family Hemiscylliidae; genus Chiloscyllium; species Chiloscyllium plagiosum. The sequence goes on from NC_057739.1 coordinate 45,820,235, forward strand.
GGAAGGTTGTGCGTGTATGGAATGAGCTGCCAGAGGAAGTGGTGGAGGCTGGTACAATTACAACATTGAAAAGGCATCTGGATGGGTATATGAATATGAAGCGTTTAGAGGGATATGGGCCAAATGCTGGCAAATGGGACTAGATTTATTTAGGATATCTGCTTGGCATGGATGAGTTGGATCGAATGGTCTGTTTCCATGCTGTGCATCTCTATGACTCTAACCAGGATTTGATAGTTTCCATATGCTCACTATCTAAACCTCTGAGATTAAGAAAGAGGTTTTGAAGTTCCTTGTTTTAGAAACTGTTACTGGATTAAAGTAATGACTTCCACCAGGTCAACCCCACAATGATCTGGTTCAATTCTTTCAAAAACCTAGCTACCTGCTGAGGAATTTCCAAAACTGCTGACTGGACAGACTGATTGCCCAATATCCTGCTGTCAACCGGCTTCTCAAACAGGCATCTGGAATTTTAAAATCCTTCTCAATAAATTTGAAAGCACATTTCTCTGGCTTGGCTGCAATAACTGAGATTTGCATAGACTGCAACGACAGAAATCAACTTTAGTTATTGCAATTTATCTGTATGATTTTATCTCTTGGTGGAACTTGCTCCCTCTAAACCAAAGGAATACGGCCTGCTCACAGCAGGATCACAATGACTGTTCTCTGTCACTTAAATGTTTCAGATTGGATTAGGATTTTGGTTGATCTCCAGAGTCCAGAGCTTTGTTAGAATGGTCCCCCTCAGGTTCCTCACAGTTGATTCCATTTGTGGTAATTTCCAGTGAACCATCGAAAACCACACGTTGAACCTTCTCACCCTTTGCAGCCAATATTTCTTCGATATTCCTGATGACACCAATGAAAAGAATATTTTAAGTTAAGAAAACACTATAAACATTTTTAAAATAATTAGATCCACAAACAAAGCCCAAGAGCAAGTGTCTCCTTTAGGTGAAGTGGGGTGAAACAGTGTGGATTTATTGGGACAAGACATGTAGGCAGACTTCAGAATCTGTTTTAAAGTGATATATTCTGTGTTTGCCTAAATTTAGTACTTTTTATCATGTACATCATTAGCCAGGCAGAGTTGTTTGGTGAAGTCAGGAAGTTTCTCTGGGGTTCAGACTAGAGGAGCTGGGAGACAAGACTGACGCTGTGCAGTGCCGTCCCTGGCAGGTGGGTGAAAACACAGCGTGACATGTTTACACACAAATTTTATATAATGAACAGTTGGTATGACTCTGGCTATTGTAGTGACTGCTGAGACCATTCTGTTTAGGCATGGTGGTTCATGCACGCACCGAGCAATTGCTGATGCTCATTCCAAAGTGCTCAGGGTGAAAAATTGCCAATATTAAGTTACACATAATAGACGAAGCATAATGATATAAAATGGCGGCTTCTGCTCAGTGAGTCAGCTGATGTCATCACTCGTGCACGGTATCGATCAGTGAGGTTATAATAAATGCGGAGCTGGGAATTTATTCTGGAAATAGTTGACAGGAGGTCTTGGTTGTCACTAATCAGAAGGCCATATGGACCTTTGTATCTATGTCAGCACTTTGAAAGAATATCCAAAAACATCCCACTCCCTCCAAACAGCATCTGCCAGAGCCCTGCTCAGTATTCCTCCCCATCTCCTTTTGAAAGTTCCTGTTGTATCAGCTTCTACTGTCCTCTCAGGTATCATATTCCAGGTCACAATTCACTGTATGCAAAAAGTTCTCATCTCCTTCTGGTACTTTTGCAAATGATCAGAAAACATGTCCTCTAGTTACCACTGCATTTACCAGAAGGACACAGGTTAGCACAATTGCAGATGTAAATTTTTGTTCCTTGGGATATCATACTGAGAGTCACCCCAACCTTGGCAGTGGTACATGTTCCCTGTCATCAGCTTCTCGTAGGAGAACGTGAGGACTGCAGATGTGAGGAGATCAGAGTCAAGATTAGAGTGGTGCTGGAAAAGCACAGCAGGTCAGGCAGCATTCGAGGACCAGGAGAATCGACATTTCGGGCATCAGCCCTGCATCAGGAATGAGGCTGGTGGGCCGGGAGACTGAGAGATAAATGGGAGGGGGCTGGGGTTGGGGGTGGGAGAGGGTAGCTGAGAAAGCGCTAGGTAGATGATGGTGAGGGAAAAGGTGATAGGTCAGAGAGGGGTGGAGCAGTGTTTTAAAAAAAATTCTCAAGGTCAGGTTCGTAGGAGAGTAGTCTGACACAGAACAAACGACCAAGAGGCGAGACTGCTAGAATATGGGCATTTTATTCCCCGCAGTGTCGCACAACGGGTCTGGCTTATACTCACTCTACATGTTACAAAAACTGGGAGCCGTCAGTTCTCGTAGAGCGGTTGCCAACAACCCACGCTCGGCGGTTAAACGTAACCCCGGAGCAGACTCACCGAACTGGAGACTTTTCCAGCTGATATACTCCCTTCCAGATATAAACATTCATGTGAACAGCAGAGCAAGGCTAAAAAACACATTCCATTCTGGTTACATACAGATAAGAAGATTCACACGGGACTAAGCAACACCTCCATTCCGGTTAGATTCACACATGTATTGGGACATAATTTTTAACCGTTTCACCACATTCCACTGCTTGGAATTTTACACCACAAGCAGGTAGATGGGAACATTGAAAGACAAGTCAGGAGGGTGGTGCTGAGTTGGGACTTGTGACTGGGATTATGTGGGGGACGGGGAAACGAGGAAACTGTTTAAATCCACATTAATCCCGTGTGGTTGCAGGGTCCCAAGGTGGAAGATGAGGCCTTCTTCCTCCAGGCATCGGGTAGTAGGGGTTTGGGAATGGAGGAGGCCCAGGACCTACATGTTCTTGACAGAGTGGAGGGGATGTTAAAGTGTTCAGCCATGGAGTAGTGGGATTGGTTGATGCGGATGCCCCAGAGATGTTTTCTGAAATGATACACAAGTAGGCGTCCTGTCTCCCCGATGTAAAGGAGACCACATCGGGTGCAACAGAAACAGTAACTGACATTGGTGGAGGTACAGGCAAATTTCTGTCAGATGTGGAAGGATCCTTTGGGGCCTTAGACAGAAGTGAGAGAAGTGGTGTGGGCGCAGGTTTTGCACTTCCTACGGTGGCGGGGAAGGTGCCAGGAGTGGGGGTTGGGCTGGTGGGGGGCATGGAGCTGACAAAGGAGTCATGGAGGGAATGGTCTCTTCGGAATGCTGATAGGAGTGGGGATGGAAATATGTCTCTGGTAGTGGGGTCTGTTTGTAGGTGGCAGAAGTGGCGGAGGATGATGTGATGTATATGGAGGTTGGTGGGGTGAAAGGTGAGGACCGAGGGTTTCTGTCCTTGTTGCATTGGGAGGGGTGGGGTTTAAGGGCAGTGATGCGGGAAATGGAGGAGATGAGCTGGACGGCATTGTCGACCACATGGGAGGGAAAATTGCGATCTTGGAAGAAGGATGCCATCTGGGATTTTCTAAGGTGGAACTGGTCATCTTGAGAACAGATCCAGCGGAGGTGGAGGAGTTGGGAATAAGGGATGGCATTTTTATAGGAGGTAGAGTGGGAATCGATGGGCTTGTAGTAGATGTCTGTGGTTAGTCGGTCGCCGGAGCTGGAGAGGTCCAGGAAGGGGATGGTCCGAGATGGTCCAGGTGAATTTGAGGTCGGGGTGAAAGGTGTTGGTGAAGTAGATGAACTGTTCAACCTCCTCGTCAGAGCACAAGGTAGCGCCGACACAGTCACTGATGTAGCGGAGGAACAGGTGGGGGTTGGTGCCAGTGTAGCTGCGGATGGACTATTCCACATACCAGACAAAAGGCAGGCATAGCTGGAGCCCATGCGGGTGCCCATGGCTACCCCTTTGGTTTGGAGGAAGTGGGAGGACTGGAAGGAGAAGTTGTTGAGGGTGAGGACCAATTCAGCCAGGTGGATGAGGGTGTCATTGGAAGGGTACTGGTTGGGATGGCGAGGGAGGAAGAAATGGAGGGCTTGGAGTCCTTCGTCATGGCAGATCAATGTGGACAGGGACTAGATGTCCGTGGTGAAGATGAGGCGTTGGGAGCTGGGGAAACGAAAATCTTGGAGGAGGTGAAGGACATGGGTGGTGTCCTGAATGTAGATAGGGAGTTCCTGGACTAAGGGGGACAAGATGGTGTCAAGATATGCAGAGATGATTTCAGTGGGACAGGAACTGGCTGAGACAATGAGTCCACCGAGGGAGTCAGGTTTGTGAATTTTTCGTAGGAGGTAGAAACGGGCTGTGTGGAGTTCACGGACAATGAAATTGGAAGCTGTGGAAGGGAGATCCCCAGAAGTGATGAGGTCGTGGATGATCTGGGAGATGATGGTTTGGTGATGGGAGGTGAGGTTGTGGTCAGTAGGAGGAGGTGAGGCCATGGTCAGTAGGAGGAGGTGAGGCAGTGGTCAGTAGGAGGAGGTGAGGTCGTGGTCAGTAGGAGGAGGTGAGGTCGTGGTCAGTAGGAGGAGGTGAGGCCGTGGTCAGTAGGAGGAGGTGAGGTCGTGGTCAGTAGGAGGAGGTGTCTGTGAGTTGGCACTTGGCTTCAGTGGTGTAGACTTCGGTGTGCCATTGTAGCTTCTTATAGTCATTTGGGTTGCTGGCTACTTCAAACAAACTGCATTGATATAGCACTTTTACTGTAATAGAAATGTGCCAAAATACTTCACGGGAGCATTATTATATTGAGCCAAATGAAGTAATGTTGGGATGGATGCCCATGTTTGGTCAAAGATACATTTTAAGGAAAGTCTTGGAGGATGAAAGAGAAGAAGAGGCAGAGAATTTTAAGGAAGGAATTCCTGAGCTTATAAACCTGTTGGATAAAGGCACAGTCACTAATACAGAGCAATTAAAAATGGTGATACTGAAGACACCAGAATTAAAGTAGGTTACAGTGGTGCAGTAACTTGGGGATGATGGGTAGGAATCCAAAACAAGGAGTTTTAAAATCGAAGCATTGCTCGAGGTTACAGACTATAGAGCAAGGGTTACAGGAATGGTACACTGGCACTGTTGGTAACTTCACTTACCGGCCTGACGGTCACACAGCAAAACTGGAGTCATTGTTAAATACACGATAATTAAGTATAATTAAACTAATTAAATTAAGCAAAGGAGTGATAAATGAGCTTACTTTTTCCCATCAAGGTCAGAAAACCATCCCAGATTGTCTGCTATGATATGGTGATTGCTACACCCAGGGCACTTCACAATGACCACTCCATTGTGATAGGCAAGTTTGGAGATCCTCTTCATAGATCTTGCTTGGCACACCTGAAAGAAGATAAAATGCTTCTTTGTACAGAAAGACAGGGTAACAATTAGGCTCCTTATGTTGCTTTCTGTCTAGTTCTATCCAGCCCTCCTACACATTTTCAATTTTAATTCTTCTTTCTGGTAGCTAGCCCTCCCTGTTTGCACAGAACACAAAGCTCAGGCAAACAACCACAAAGTTTCTCGAGGTCACACAGCTAAGCACACCCCTCGTTCAGGATTTGACACAAATTGCTTAGAGGTTGGAGCAAAATGTTCTGCTCCATTTGCCTTGAAATCATACTTGGCTCTTTGTCACTGTCAACAGATTTTGGGTGGGTGGAAAACGTCTGTTTTCTAAAACACGAGGCATCACAGCAGTGTGGGATATATTGGCTGAATCAGTATGTCATTTCCAATTTGTTATTTTCCGTAAGAGAAAATGCTGGAAAATCTCAGCAGGTCTGGCAGCATCTGTAAGGAGAGAAAGGGTCAGTTAGACTCGAAACGTCGGCTCTTTTCTCTCCTTGCCCGACCTGCTGAGATTTTCCAGCATTTTCTCTTTCGGTTTCAGATTCCAGCATCCGCAATAATTTGCTTTTATCTATTGTTATTTTCCATGTTTTCCTATACAACTCAAAGAAACCATATTTGAACCTGCATATACAGCTAGATACTGCAGTGCCTGTTAAACTGAGTCAAGCTGAATGTGTTATATCCACTATGTTCTCTACCCAAACCCTGGTCATTAAAAACAAACAATACTCAGAGAAACCCAGAAGCATGTTGTCAGTCACAATCAAGAAATGGGTCTAAGACTCCCAAAAACTCTCAAAGGGAAAAGGGAAAGCTGCTATAAGGAGGAAACCATGGTGGCCACTTTGCAAACAGCAAGATCCTGCAAACAACATGATAGATAACCAGATATTCTGCTTTTAATTATGTTGCTTCATCAAACAAAATATTGCCCCCAGGACAATGAGGACAAATCTCCCGCTGTTATAGAACATAGAAAAATACAGCGCAGTACAGGCCCTTTGGCCCTCGACGTTGCGCCGATCCAAGCCCACCTAACCTACACTAGCCCACTATCCTCCATATGCCTATCCACTGCTACTGGCAGGGCATTCCATGAACTCACGACTCGCTGAGTAAAGAACCTACCCCTAACATCTGTCCTATACCTACCCCCCCTTAATTTAAAGCTATGGGACTCTTTCCATCGAATCAAGAAGACAGATTGGATATTCTGTCCACAAGATGGCGCCTCCGAAGTGCCCACGCCCTCAAACACTGACCCTCCGACAGTGCGGCACTCCCCCAGTGCTGACCCTCCGACAGTGCGGCACTCCCTCAGCGCTGACTCTCCGCCAGTGCGGCACTCCCTCAGCACTGACCCTCCGCCAGTGCGGCAAATCAAGAAGACAGATTGGATATTCTGTCCACAAGATGGCGCCTCCGAAGTGCCCACGCCCTCAAACACTGACCCTCCGACAGTGCGGCACTCCCTTAGCACTGACCCTCCGCCAGTGCGGCGCTCCCTTAGCACTGACCCTCCGACAGTACGGCGCTCCCTTAGCACTGACCCTCCGCCAGTACGGCGCTCCCTTAGCACTGACCCTCCGCCAGTGCGGCGCTCCCTTAGCACTGACCCTCCGACAGTGCGGCGCTCCCTTAGCACTGACCCTCCGCCAGTACGGCGCTCCCTTAGCACTGACCCTCCGCCAGTACGGCGCTCCCTTAGCACTGACCCTCCGCCAGTACGGCGCTCCCTTAGCACTGACCCTCCGCCAGTACGGCGCTCCCTTAGCACTGACCCTCCGCCAGT
>NC_057739.1:45828195-45842267 GCF_004010195.1 Chiloscyllium plagiosum
ACAGTGCCCACTCCCTCAGCGCTGACCCTCGGACAGTGCCCACTCCCTCAGCCCTGACCCTTTTGAAATGTGCATTTGCCTTTGGGATAGCCATGATTTTCGCTCTCATCCTGTTAACCCCATTCTGGTGATGTCCATTGGAGCTGAGTATCGTGTGTCTATTTCCCAGCCCTGACTGAGTCAGCCATATTGCTGTGGGACTGGAGTCACATGTAATCCAGACCAAGGAGATTTCCCTCCCGAAAGGGGCATTAAATGAGGCCGCTGAGTTTTTATGTGAATTGCTGATGGTGACATAGTCACTGAGTTGAGTTTTTACAGAAATTAGTCCAGTTTTTTTTTACAAATATAATTGAAGTATTCGCAGGAGCAGTGGATACCTGACCAAGTGAGAGTGTCTCCTTTCCCCCTGGAGGGGTGGGGCTCTGGGGGATCTGGGGGATTAGTCCCGGGGCCTGAAGCAGCTCCTGGAGCCGGGGCCTCACCTTGCAGGTGTACACCAGCTGGTAGTGACTGGCGGCGGCGGCCTGGGCAAGGCCTGTCCCCGGAACCCACAGCCGGCCACCGCCGCCCGGAGAAACGAAGAATCCGCGGCTTGGAGACCACCCGCGTCCCGAGGCCGCCCCCAGCAGCCGGGGGACCGCGGCCGCCGCTCTCCCGAAGCGGCTGAACGCCAGGCCCAGGCTCATGGCGCGCACCTAGGCCGCAGCTCGGTCACCATGGAAACCGCCAACCGTACTTCCGGGTGGATGGCGTCATGCCTGGAGGTTTTGGCGGGTTTCCCACTGGGTTAGTCACGATCCAATGGGCCGAACGGACTCTGTGTTTTGTTTCAGATTTGTGGTAGTTTAGGGTAAAGCATCTTGTTGTTGAATGAAGACGGATCGGTTTGATGTACTTGAGCTTCAAGATTAAAAATAATTCAGAAACCTGTGATCATTTCTAATGCACAGATCAGAGAAAATGTGATATTCATCTTGCCCGGTGTGAACTAAAGGCTTGCTGTTGGTGTGGACTGTTGTGCTGAATTTCATATTTTGGTTTTCTAATTTTTTTTTCAGTAACAATTTGTACTGAAGAATCTGTAGCTAGGTCCTTATACCTGGGATGGAGCCATAAGTATTGACATATAAACTTATCACTGTACTCCTTTGTGACAATAAAGCTAATTCTAATGGCATTGTCCTAATGTCAGAAAGGAGCAGTGCAGCTAAACCAGGCACCAGGAAAGGAGGGGAGGCACCTGCTGGAGGTGTACGACATTATGCCTCTGACAAGGAGGATGTATGAATCCATGAGGAAAGGTGTCATCACTCTCATCTACAAGCAAAAGTGGGAGAGGAGGGAAATTACAAGTTGGTGCACAATTTCACTCCTGAATGCAGACTACAAAACCCTGTTTAAGGTGATCACCAACCAGGTACGTTCTGTTCTGGGATTGGTGATCCACCCCGACTAAACCTGTGCTGTACTGGGCAGTACCATCTTTGAGAGCCTCGTGCTTCTCAGGGATATGATCACCTATGTGCTGGACAGGGGGGTGGATACCTGCCTCATCAGCCTGAACCAGGAGAAGGCCTTTGACAGGATATCATACACCTACATGTGGGACGTACTGTCCAAAATGGGCTTTGCGGACGGAATCCACAATTGGATCAAACTGCTTTACACCAACATCGGGTGTGAATATGAAAGCTTCTCGATCAGATCCGGAGTCAGGCAGAGCTGCCCTCTCTTCTGCCTTGTTTATATGTTGTTTAGAGATCTTTTCTGAGTCCATCAGGAAGGATGTGAGACGAGAAGGAGGACTATTCCAGGCAGCAGAGCCTGCAGGTTAAAGCCTCCCTGTATATGGATGATGTTGCTGTTTTCTGCTCAGAGTCGCTGAGAATGCACATGAGCATCTGTCACCAGTTCACACTGGCCTCGGGAGCCAAGGTAAATCAAGGCAAAAGCGAGGCCATATTCTTTGGGAATTAGGCCGACCGATCCATTATCCTCTTCACTCTCAGGATGGCTCACCTGAAGGTGCTGGGACTATGGTTTGGAGGGGCCTCTGCCTGCTTCATATATTTTATTAAACAAATTACAAAAACAGTTTACAACAAACAGTTACATTTACAGCTGCATACAAGAGACAGCAATTTTACAAGGGAGAGGAGCAGCAAAGCCAGGCCCCAAACCCTACCATTCAAACAGTTTTCAGGGACAGGAGGACAAACCTCAAATCCCAGTTTCGCAAAGATATAAAGAGACAACAGCAATGACAGTTGTACATTAGACAGTACTGTTACATACAAAGGTGCAGACAATACAGACCCAGCAAGCCCTCTGCCTGCTTCATATGCAAAATCTTGGGAGGAGCACATCGCTAAGCTGAGGTAGAACACCGCTCCCTCTCCCATTCCAGGTAAAAAGCTGGTCATCAGGTGTGAGGAACTCTCTGTTGTTGTATGTGGTGTAGAACTGGCCCATTCCCTGCAGTCACCCAATTTGACTTCCACTTCCACTTCATTTGGAGGTTGAAGATGGACCGTGTCTGCAGGGACACTGTTTACAAAACTCAGGCTAAGTGGGGAGCAACGGACCCAACACCGCCTTCATCCTGATGACCACCTTTGTGTGTGCATGGACCCTTGGTACACAAACACGAAGTGTCACTATGTACTAAGGTTCTACCTGTCCCTGGTGTTGCAAAGGCCTGTCCTCGGTGCCACAGAACACCCCAAGGAGTTGGACCGTTCCATATCACCGTGCTTCAGGGAGAAATTTACAAAGAAAAACACCTTTGACCACAATCCATCAGGAAGTGGTCAGCATGTGGCATCCCAAGACCTTTCAGGAACGGAGAGGGTCGCATGGTTCAAGTCATTTGGCTGAATGCCTCATTACCAGAACTTTCCAACAAGCACCAAGACATCGCTTGGCTGGTGGTGAGAAGGGCACTGCCTGGAAGATCCTTCATGCACATCCAGACTCTGTGTGCCCGCGAAGCAGCTGCAGTGGATAGAGACTCTCGCCATCTCCTGCTGGTATGTGCCTTTGCAAATGAAATCTGGAAGAAGATGCAATGGCTTTTGTTGAGGTTCATCCCAAACAGCTCCGGGATGTAGGACTCTGTGCTGTACAGACTGTTCCATGAGACTCACACCGAGACAAACATTGACTGCATCTGGAGGACCATCAACTTGGTGAAAGGCGCTCTTTGGTCTGCCCGAAACCTGTTGGTCTTCCAGGGCAAGTAGTTGAACTTGACTGAGTGTTGCAGACAGACGCATTCTAAGGTCCAGGACTATGTGCTGAGGGATAGTCTGAAACTTGGAGCAGCTGCCACTAAGGTGTAATGGGGAAAGACCATAACCTAAGTTCTTTCAGCCAAAGTTAAATGGGGGGTTTGTTCAGTTATCGGACCCTCCTGGTGCCTCAAATCTAGGTAAACATAGTTTTGTATAAGAAATAAATGCCTTGGGTTTGTTTATTGAGTAGAGTCAAAGTCTGATATTTCTTCATATGCTACTGTGCAGAACTGAACTGCTTAAGTGACTATGTGTATAAGGTTATTTTTATGAATAAAGTATATTTTTGAAATAATCAAAAGGTTGCTGCATGCTCCTGTCCAGGGATGAGGGGTCAGGAATCATATGGAACCAGGTTATAGTCCAACAGTTTTAATTCGAAATTACAAGCTTTTGGAGCACTGCTCCTTTGTCAGGTGAAATGGAGGGAAGTGCACATACACAGAATTTATATGCAGAGAGGTCATTGCAAGGTAATACTCAGTAATTAAGAGTATTTAAAGATTAATACAAACAGTGAGTGGAATGTTGACAGGCTGAAATAACATGTTTTTGCAGGAGATCAAAAGCATCAGACAGTGTGAATCAAGTATCAACAGCTGATTAGCAAATACAGAGATGACCTTTAATACGATTAATAGTTACAAAAAAACAAATTTAGGATGGTGCTAGAAACAAACCAAATGGCTGGAAGTAACATAAAAGATACAGTATCAGAGTCACACGAAGAAGGTCTAGCCAAAGTGACTTCACTTGTTGAAGGGACAGAGTCAAGAGTGTGGCGCTGGAAAAGCACAGCATGTCAGGCAGCATCTGAGGAGCAGGAGATTCAACGTTTTGGGTATAAGCCCTTCATTAAGAATGTGGTTCATGGGCCGGGGACTGAGAAATAAATGGGAAGGGGTGGGGTTGGGAGGAAGGTAGCTGAGAAAGCGATAGGTGGATGAAGGTGATGGAAAATGTGATAGGTCAGAGGGGGCAGTGATGGAGGGTTGGGACTGAGATAATGTGGGAGGGAGGGCAAACACGGAAGTTGTTGAAATCCACATTAATCCAGTGTGGTTGCAAGCTCCCTAGGCGGAAATATGAAGCGTTTTTCTCCAGGTGTCAGGTGGTAATGGGTTGGTGGTGGCCCTGGCCCACATCCTCATTCCTGATGAAGGGCTTATGCCTGAAACATCAACTCTCCTGCTCCTCAGATGCTGCCTGACCTGCTGTGCTTTACCAGCACCACACTCTTGACGCTCACAGCTCACACACACTCACTCACAGCTTAAAAATACGGGGTAGACCATTTAGGACAGAGATGAGGAGAAACTTCTTCACCCAGAGAGTGGTGGCTGTGTGGAATGCTGTGCCCCAGAGGGCAGTGGAGGCCCAGTCTCTGGATTCATTTAAGAAAGAGTTGGATGGAGCTCTCAAAGATAGTGGAATCAAGGGTTATGGAGATAAAGCAGGAACAGGATACTGATTAAGGATGATCAGCCATGATTATATTGAATGGTGGTGCAGGCTGGAAGGGCAGAATGGCCTACTCCTGCACCTATTGTCTATTGATTCTGATCTCCAGCATCTGCAGTCCTCACTTTCTCCTTGTTGAAGGGGCAGCACTCCAAAAGGTTGTGATTTAAAATAAACTTGTTGGACTATACCCTGGTGACCTGTGACCATGTCAGCCCCTTACTATCTCCCCCCCGCCCCCAAAGGGGGAGTCTGGGATGGCCTGCCCCTTTAAGCGGAGATCTCGCGGCGCTTGGCTGACGTCACGCGGGAGTTGGCGAGGTTAAAGGTGATTCCCGGCAGCCCCCGCGCTCTTTCTCCGCCATGGTGAGTTCTCTTTTGGCGTTACCCGCTTCAGGCCCCGAGCCGTAATCCACTGCCATCCGCCTCCCTGTCCGCCACACCAGCTCCGTGCCGCCCCCACCGCCATCCTCTGTTGCTCTTCCACCCCGGCGCGCTTCCATTTCTGACCGTGACGGCCCTGGGAGTGAGGATGCGGGAGTTGATGGTCCCCGGATCCATCTGTATCGCGGGCCGGAGGCTGTGCCCCTTCACTGGGGCAGCGGGGTTGAGGGAAAGGGAAGGCCCCGATATGAAAGCGGGGGAGGATTGAGCCAGCAGCCTCCTGTATTTGTTTGGCGCCTGTGCGAGTGGTGCCCTGGAGCCGAGGTGGCTGTTGTTTGTTTAATTTGGGAGTTTGTGTGGATAGCAGGGGTTGGGAGGGGTTTACTTCTGGGGCCGAATGTCCTCGGTTGGGCTGGCACCTGGAAATGGAGGGTTAGGGCCGAATGGCCAGCCGGAGTCTCTGTAAACACTCAATTCTGTCCTTGCATCCTGTCGATATCCATTGCGCTACAGAAATGCAGTCCTTTTCAGCAGTGACCTGACTCCGAGCAGAAAACCCGACTTGGCTGTGTCTGCGGTCGAACTGCAAATTCTTAACAAGGCTCAACCTGATAAATGTAGGAGCAGCAGTTCCCCCCGAACTGGGCAGGAGATCTAGGTCATGGGCTGTAGTCTCGGAATGTGGTGCAGACTTTGTTTAGGACTGAGTGAAATTGGGAATTCTGTTCCTCACTGGCCAGTCTTTAAGTTCAGAAATCACTGGGTTCCTGGATATTAAAGACCTCAAAAGGTAGTGTACAAACACCAGCCAGGATCTCATTTAATAGTGAAGTGAGCTGGAGGGGCCTATTCCTGTTTTTTTCTGGTGGGGAATTGATAGTCAGGTGGTGTCCAGGCTAATTGACAGGAATTTAAATTCCACCTCTCCACTTGCTGGAATTTAAATTCCACCTCTCCACTTGCTGGAATTTAAATTAATAAAATCTAGATTTGAAAACTAATCTCACTAATTGTAGTTGATTTGAATTTGTCATGTGTACTGAGGCACAGTGAAAAGCTTGGTCTTGCGAGCAATCCAGACAGATCAGAGTTAAATAATAGGTAAACAGTGGTAAAAACACAACTATGGGCAATTGTTAACAGTTTTGAGTCCATTCAGTATTCTAACAACAGTAGAGTACAAACTGTTTTGAATCCAGCTGGTGCATGTGAATTAACTCATGGTTACCTGGTTTGGTCTGTGGCTCCAGAGATACAGTAAAGAGGTTAATTCATAACTTGGCTCCTATAAATGAAAGAGTCTGGGGTGGGGTGAAGCCTGGGCTCCTGGTGGACCTGTGCTGTGACCTTGTTAACCTGTGATTTCTGCTATTTCAGCCGAAAGGAAAGAAAGCCAAGGGGAAGAAGGTGGCCCCACCCCCTTCCGTCGTTAGGAAACATGAGGTTAAAAAGGTCGTGAACCCTCTGTTTGAGAAGAGACCCAAAAATTTTGGAATTGGTGAGTTCTGGGATTGACTTGCGCATCTTCATCTTCCAGTGAAGGTGTGAGTGGAAGTTGCATCAGCTTGTTCATGGTGAGGTCGCTGCTGGTTTGGGTTTGTCCTGTGAAGTGGCCCTTCCTGTGGTCAGACTTCAGCTTTGTTTAATAATCGTTGTGGTGTTACTGTAACTTGATTGACTTTTTCCATTTTGTTCATAGTCTTAAGCTTTTGTAAAGGGGCACTGATGTAAGCTAACAGCAGTAAGACTGCAGATGTTTTAGATTACTTAATGTGGAAACAGGCCCTTCGGCCCAACAAGTCCACACCGACCTTCCGAAGAGCGACCCTCCGAATAGCAACCCACCCAGACCCTTTCCTCTACATTTACCCGTTCACCTAACACTATGGGCAATTTTAGCGTGGCCAATTCACCTAATCTGCACACTTTTGGACTGTGGGAGGAAACCCACACAGACACGGGGAGAATGTGCAAACTCCACACAGACAGTTGCCTGAGGCAGGAATTGAACCCTGGCCTCTGGCGCTGTGAGGCAGCAGTGTTAACCACTCTGTCACCGTGTAGCAGAACCAAAATTGCTGGACTACCCAGTAGTTTGTTCAGTTGACAAGCATTGGGCTTGACAGCAAATATTACAGGGAATTCAAAATGTCCCATAATGTATGTGAAACACTCTGGGATCTTGGTAAAGTGTGGCATCCCCTCAAAGTGCATTTATCTTTTTTTCCTGTAGGTCAGGATATCCAACCGAAGAGGGACCTGACGCGGTTTGTGAAATGGCCTCGGTATGTGCGACTTCAACGTCAAAGGGCCATTCTGTACAAACGTCTGAAGGTGCCTCCAGCAATTAACCAGTTCACGCAAGCCCTCGACAGGCAGACTGGTGCGTCTCAGACAGGGACCTGTGAATGGGATTTGGGGGGCATTGTTGAAGATCATCCTGGTTGGTCTGGATCCAGCCAAGTGCAGTGAGCTTGGATTCACTCTGGGATGTGGAGTGATTAGAGCCCTGTTTATCCTGCCTGACATGGAGCGGCATGAGGCATTTATGGGTTAGGGAGGGAAGGAGCTTGGCATTCTGGAGATTGCATATGATGTGAACAGAATATTTGCTATCTGACAATAACTGATGACATTGTCCACCAAGATCGCTGATGCACTCCAGATTCCTAACACTAGGACACGTACTTTTAAGTTGCAGTCCAAAGTAACATTGCTGTTGTCTTTACAGCCACCCAGCTCTTCAAGCTGGCCCATAAATACCGGCCTGAGACCAAGCTGGAGAAGAAGCAGCGGCTGTTGGCCAGAGCCCAGCACAAGGCAGCTGGGAAGGCTGACACTCCAACAAAGAGGCCAGCAGTTCTCCGAGCAGGTGAGTGCATTTCAGATTCAGTTAGCTTGAGGATAAGTGGTCTGCCTAAGAGCAGTTTTGTTGGCGTTTGTGAACTGACTACTCTGTGCTCTGCCTCTGGATTCAAGGGGACAGGAACCTGCTGATTCAGGCTGACTTTGCTCCAGAGGCTGGCCAGCTGGTTATGTTCTGGTTGCATCACTGATTCTGTCCCTCTTCTGCTGGCAGGTGTGAACAGTGTCACCTCTCTGGTGGAGAGTAAGAAAGCTCAGCTGGTGATTGTCGCACATGATGTCGATCCCATTGAGGTAAGAATGTCATTGTACCCAGCACGAGTGAACCATTCCAAACCCTGAGCCGAACCTGCAACACTCCAGAGGACTCGTCGTGTAAGAACTGAGGTCACCCCTCCAGCAAGGGCTTTTGTGCTCTTTCTAAATATTTAAAGGGAAAGCCACTTATCCCACGGGCAGATGTCCTCGAGTCATTGACTGTCCACCTTGTCCTGTCCTCCAGCACAGGAAGATCCTAGTTCTCACCCTTTTATGAACTGATGCAAAGGATGGACCTTGTGGACCAAGCTTAAAGTTTGCTTTGACCACTTTATCCAAGGTCTTGTTTATTCCCTTGTTCTCCTATATGACTTTATTTTTCTCCCCTGGCCTGGATGATGTTGCAATGATGTTCTTGAATTTCTTCACCTGAAACTCAACATGTAGAGCAAATAAACGAGCTTTTTAACCCTGAGCAACATTCACTGCCAGTGCTAGGATGTGGTTCATGATCATATTGTGGATTGGAACTTAAACCCCTCCAGTCCTCCCCCACCCTGCCCCAATTACCAGGGTTCTGGTTAATGTGACATTCCCGTTCCAATTTGCACTGAATGGTTACAACACAAGGCAGTTTGGGCAGCTCCTGTGAAGGAGCAAATCACTTGCCCTACTCCCTGCCTTTTCCCTGCAAATCTTTTGATTTTCGGGTGATTTTCCAACTTTTCCTGATTGAATGCATGTTTCTCGTTCCATTGCTGCTTTTGTTCCTTAAGTCCATTCCATCCTGATTCTTGGTCCTGTGATTGTAACAATTTCCATCTACCCTGTCTATACCCCTTGTGTTTTATAGAATTGTAGTCGAACAGGATGGAGACAGGCTCTTGGTCCAATGTGTTCATGCTGACCCCAAGTTTCATAAACCAATCTAGTCCCATTTGCCTACTTTAGACCCATATCCCTCCAACCATTTCCTATTCATGTACTTGTCCAGAAGTCTTTTAAATGTTGTAACTACCTGCATTCACCACTTCCTCTGACAGTCATTCTACACACAAACCACTCAGTTTTTAAAAAAAAGTCGCCCCTCGTTTTTTTTTAATCTTTGTTTTCACCTTAAAAATATGCTCCCTAGGTGAGAACTCTCCATCTCCTTCCAGTCCTCCCCAATTTCTACCTCCAGTTACTCACTCATTCTTGGAACCATTCTTGAAGCTTTTCTGCATCTTCTCCAATGTCTTAACATCTCCTAAAGTGAGCTGCCCAGAACTGGATGCATAATCCAGCTGATACTGAACCAATATTTTATATAGTCTGAATGTAACCTGGTGCTCTATTAATAAAACCTGCGATGCAGAGGATTTATAAACCACTGACATCTGTAATGAGTAATGCACGTATATATTCAGATCCTCCTTCTCTGCAGCTCCTTACAAGTGTACTCCTTTATACCTCTTCTTCCTACCAAACAAATCACTTAATACTTTGTTGTAAATTTCATTAGCCATTTGGTCACTCACTCTCCTCCATACTGTCACTATTGTCATTACACAGTTGACAATGCTTCTAAGTTTTATTCCATCTACAGATTTTGGAACTCTGTACAGCAGGGTCACAGTCATTAACATGATAACTGAGGTGCTAACAGGCCTAGAACTCTACTGGCAACTGTACTGCAGTCTAAGATAAAGCTGTTTGCCATTACTATTTGTCCCTCACCCGATGTTCCTGAAACTCTAAGATAGTCGCCAGTCTGTCTTGCATTGTTGATCAAATGCCTTTTGAATATTTGTCCTCAACTGCTCAGACCAAGGTTCCGGTCTAAAACCATCACCTCCCTATCTTCGTACCGTCCTTTTAAGAATGTTTCATTCCTCTCCTTGGTAATCTGTCCTAAAAGTTAGTGGCTCAGTTTCTGGTGTGAAGCACTTTTATATGGTAGGCTGATACTGCTATAAAAGTGCGCACGTTTCACTGACTTCCTGTTTGTCACATCCCTGTCCCTCAGCTGGTTGTGTTCCTGCCTGCTCTCTGCCGGAAGATGGGGGTTCCTTACTGCATTGTCAAAGGCAAAGCCAGACTTGGGCGTCTCGTGCATCGAAAAACTGCCACCTGTCTTGCCCTGGCTCAGATCAACCCGTGAGTATCCTGTTTGCAGTCTGTGGAGAGGGGAGGATTCAGCCAAATAGAGCTGCCCTTTGTCCAGGCTGATGTGGTGGCAAGGGGAAGTTGGTGCATATGGGTTGCATGGCTTTAGTCCAGCTGGTGATAATTCAGCATCTGGGTGGTAATACTGGAGTTATGGCTGCTCAATCTTTGTTACACTCAGCAACAGGCTGCAGCTCTGGGAATTTCCATTGAATTGAACTAAATCTGCGATGATGTCAAATGAATTTCTTCACCTGAATGATCATGTGGCATTTTGAGCTTTTTAACCCTGAGCAGTTGGTTCACCTGATAACCAGTTCCTGACATGTCTTGTCAGTGCAGCCAGTAATTGTTTTGTTTGTTTTTTTTTGTAGTGAGGATAAGGGAGCAATGGCCAAACTGATTGAGGCTGTGCGGACAAACTACAACGAGCGGTTTGATGAGGTATGATCCTTTTTAACTTGAAGCTGTAGTCCTATTTGTCAAAGCAAGGCAAAACATTAGTCTGAAATTTTAAGATGGGGTTGGGTGAAACACCACTGTAGTGGTGTTTGTAACAGACTGGGAGGGAGGTGTTCCAAATGTGCAGGGAATGTGAATACTGATTTGGGTCTTTGGTGAGAGATTCCCTCCGTATCCTTGCTGAAACACACTCCAGTGTGAGGAGAGGGTGTCCCTGAACCCAGAGGATGGGGTCATTAAGAGATCTTTTTTCTGCAGGTGAGGTGGGAGGGAGTTGTCAGCTCTCTGTGAAGGAACTGCGGATTATAGAGGCACTGCAGGGTTGTTGATCAGACGTTTTCCTTTCTTTTTCAGATCCGGCGTCACTGGGGTGGTGGCATTCTGGGCCCCAAATCTGTGGCTCGGATTGCGAAGCTGGAGAAGGCCAAGGCTAAAGAACTGGCAACCAAACTGGGCTAACTCAAGGCCTACTCAGCTCGTTGTGTATATAAGGAACAGTAAAACTGATTATTTAAAAAAAAAAATTGCCTCATTAATCTTTTTACACAGTGGTAGGAATATAAATGGCCTGGAGTGGGGGGGTGACTGACTCCACCCAGTGGAGTGTTATCCCAGATACCCATTGATTCCAGTTTTGCTAAGGCTCCTTGATGCTAAGGGCTGTCTCTCTCCTCTCACTCCTGGAATTTTTTTTGTCCCAGCCTGTGATGAAGTCAGGAGCTGAGTTGCCCTGGGGGAAGCCAAACTGGGAATCACTGTGTAGGTTAGTGCAAAGCAGGTGCTGCTTGACAGCACTGTACTGAGTGAGAGTAGACTAGCAAAGGAATTGGCCAGGTTCAATTTTTTATAGAGGATATACCTGGGCAATTTTCCACATTGTCAAGTGACTTAACTATTGTCACAGCTAAGACAAGTTCTAGAGCACAAGTCTTCAGTACTGTTGTTGGAATGTTTTCAGGGCCCCACAGCCCTTACTGTATCCAGGCCTCCCATCCATTTTAATATTACATGAAGTGAGTCAGATTGATTGAAGACTGTGCTGCTGGGACCATTACAAAAGATAAAGCTGAAGCATTTACAGCACTAATGTGCTGGGGTCTTCCATCATTTGAGGATGGGAAATTGTGGAGCTCTCTTCCAGTGAGTGGCTTATCAAGAACATAAATACTGGTGTGGACTAGTTTGTTCTGTGTGCTCTGTAATAAAAAAAGTCTCCAAGTCAGTTTAAGTTGTGCATTTATAATAAAAACAGTGATAAGATTTCCAAGGAAGATCAGACAGCTGCTTTCCGTACAAACTTCTGGAACCACATATAGGAGGTTGCAGCACACAGCCCATACCTAACAAAATAAAAATACAAACTGTAAAACACATACCTAAGCTGAGGGGTTTTAACCTTCAAAGAGGACTGCATAGGGGCTGGTAGGGAAGGCAGAAAAAATTGAAACTGAAAAGGTGTGATAGATCTGACAAATGTTTCCATTGTGTATATAATAAACACTTCTGCTATTAAACAGCCTGTCACTACTTGGGAATTCAACAGGCACAACTTGGCAGATAATAATGAAGGAAAATGCACTTCGTGTCAATTCTTAGTACAACTCCAAGGGATCAGGGTGTTGAGCAAAATAGCATGGAGCTACAGCAAGTAATCAAGGCCAGTGGAATTTATTTTGGCTTTCACTTTGACAGGAGTTGGGAAAAACAGGAAAGCTTTGTTACAACTATACAGCATGTTAAGGATGGACTGGAGGTGGTTTTAAAGAGATTCATTCAGCTGACTCCTGGGATGAAATGATTGATTTACATGCTTAACTTTTATTCATGCAGAGTCATGACGGAGGGGTGAAAGATTTAAGATTCTGA
The DNA here is from genome assembly GCF_004010195.1 of Chiloscyllium plagiosum. Taxonomy (NCBI): domain Eukaryota; kingdom Metazoa; phylum Chordata; class Chondrichthyes; order Orectolobiformes; family Hemiscylliidae; genus Chiloscyllium; species Chiloscyllium plagiosum. Next base: position 45,840,936 of record NC_057739.1, read on the forward strand.
AGAAGCTTAATGTTTTTAGTAGTGAGTCTTGAACTGGAGACGGACAGGTCTTCTGTAGATGAGACACCAAGGAATTTCTTGAAGGTAATGAATGTCTAATATTCTGTACCCCGGAGAGTTGTGGAGGCTAGATTGCTCAGAGTATTCAAAGAGGTAGGTAGATTTTTGGAAATATTGGAGAGTTTGGGTATTGTGGAGCAGGTAGTCACCATCTTACAATGATGGAGATTAGAGTGGTGCTGGAAACACACAGGCCAACCAGCATCCAAGGAGCAGGACAATCGATGTTTTGGGCAAAAGCCCTTCATCAGAAATGGTTCCTGATGAAGGGCTTTTGCCTGAAACGTTGATTTTCCTGCTCCTCAGATGCTGGCTGACCTGCTGTGCGATTCCAGCACCACTCCAGACCATTTTACAATGATCTAGCTCTGCTATTTCATATCAGACAGTTGCCCAGTGATCTTACCAGGTTAGGATGTACTGCAGGTGCTCATTCCTCAGAGTTACTCTGGTCTGCCCACCAACCGGACCTCCAGGAACTGTACTATCTGTAAGAAATGGCAACAGAATCAGTTCAAACTTACAGATACCTGGCAAGGTCAAAACTACGCCGTGGACAGCACCTCCGGGTCATAGCTCACTGATGTGTAAAAGCATTAGAATCCCATGAACTGTCCATTTCCCATTGTACATCTCAGTGAACTTGAATTGTAATAAGAGGAAGTATAGCTTTATGCAAGGAGGGAGGTCTAAAAGGTAAATCAGTGACAGGTAAAGGCCATGGTTTGAAAAATATAAAATTTGGTTAATTTCTGGCAGATGGAATTAAAAGCAGGGAAGTTAAACTTGTAAAAGCCTATGGATAGATCACACTTGAGTAATGTGTGTAGATATCAGGGTAAAACTACAAATATTCAGAAACATGAGATTATAATTATGGACAGGTGAAGGGTGACCTGTATAAGGTTAAACATGATGTAGATTTGATGTTACAATTTTGGGAGACACTACAACTGACAACTACAGGTACAAGAGAGAATAAACACAGTAAAAAGTTTAGGAAAAACTTAATTCCAGGAGTGTGCAGAGGATGGTGGCTCATTGCTAGTGCTCTTGGGGGGAGGGGGGGTTTAAACTAACTCTGCAGGGGCATGGGAACCCAGACTGTAGCTTTAAGGTGCAGGACCTGGAGTGTAGGGAGGTTAGGAACATGGCATCAATCTCAAAGGAGGGTGCCTGTAAACGGGAAAGTGGCTTGAAGTGTGTATACTTCAATGCAAGAAGTATACGAAATAAGGTAGGTGAACTTGCAGCGTGGGTTAGTACCTGGGA
>NC_057739.1:45844756-45844917 GCF_004010195.1 Chiloscyllium plagiosum
TGGAGGCACTGGAACGGGTGCAGAGGAGGTTTACCAGGATGTTGCCTGGTATGGTAGGAAGATCGTATGAGGAAAGGCTGAGGCACTTGGGGCTGTTTTCATTGGAGAAAAGGAGGTTTCGGGGTGACTTGGTAGAGGTGTACAAGATGATTAGGGGGTTA
>NC_057739.1:45845022-45850206 GCF_004010195.1 Chiloscyllium plagiosum
GTCCAGCTATTAAGAGGGGGCATAGCTTTAAATTAAGGGGTGGTAGGTATAGGACAGATGTTAGGGGTAGATTCTTTACTCTGAGTCGTGAGTTCATGGAATGCCCTGCCAGGAGCAGTGGTGGATTCTCCCTCTTTATGGGCATTTAAACAGGCATTGGATAGGCGTATGGAGGATAGTGGGCTAGTGTAGGTTAGGTGGGCTTGGATTGGCGCAACAGAGGGCCTGTACTGTGCTGTATTTTTCTATGTTCTATATGCTGTCTCAGTGCCAGGGACCCAGACTGGATTCCAGCCTTGGGTGCCCGCTCCCTCAGCACTGACCTTCCGACAGTGCATAGCTCCCTCAGCACTGATGCTCTTGACAGTGTGGCGTTCCGACAGCGCATCATTCCCTCAGCACTGACGCTCTGACAGTGCCCACTCCCTCAGCACTGACCCTCCGACAGCACTCAATTCCATGATTGCTGGATTCAGAGGTGAGTGGATTGAACACCTTTTTGATCAGGACTTACTGAAGTCTGCATCAATGAAGATGGGTTCTGTGCCCATAGCCTCTGCCATTGCCTCCAAATCACGATAATACCAGCAATTCCTCTCAACGTCATTCTGAGGGATAAATGGTCTGCGACTTTCTGTCAGTCGAATGACACCAATGATCTCCACCTCGTCTGTGATCTAGAAGACAATGTGTGGCAGATTCCTCAGTGACATGTTTACAATTCCCTGTGTCAATGCTCAGTGCAGCACATTCTGCACAGAGAGACGGCCCCATTTCTCAATTCCCATTCTTCAGGAATGAGCAGAGAGTGTTCAGCAGGAGAAGATAAAAGGTAGGGAGGAGGGACTTGGAGGAGCCATTCACCCATCAGCCCCTCTACCAGGCTCCACACGCAATGACTCATAATTAACTACCTCTTACAGGAGGTGCTGCCACACACACAAGATCATAGAATCCTGACAGGGCCGAATAGCCTTTTTTTGCTCTATCATACCCTCTCCCCTCTTTCCCCCCACCCCAAACCTATCCCTGCATGTCCCATTGGCTAACCAACTAGTCTGCACATCCCTTGCAACTAGGGGCAATTTCTCATGGCCAATCCACCTTAACCTGTACATCTTTGGGCTATGGGAACAAACCAGAGCACCCAGAGGAAACCCACACAGACACGGGGAGGATGTGCAAACTCCACACAGACAGTCCCCGGAGGTGGGAATTGAATCCGGGTCCCTGGTGCTGTGAGGCTGCAGTGCTAACCCCTGAGCCACCGTGCCGTGTCTCAGAGATCCATGCAGCAGCATGGAAAATTAAAGCCCATACCCTGATTCGCACCACACACCCCAGTCTCCTCCCCACCTACACCTCACCCAAACACCCATCCCTACCCCCTCAGCACTCCCCCCCCCCCCCCCCCCCCCCGCCTCACCCTTCTGAAAATCTGACCAAGAGTTTTTGATTTGGAGTCCGGCACCAATATGTTTGGCTCAGGGAGATCGTTTGACACAGAGATTCAGGCTACAGTGAACAACCAGAGAAGAAACCGCCTCAAGGTTCAGCAATCCTACTGTCCACTCTCCCCAGAGCACTGTCTGCTCCTTCACGTCTTCCTTTCCTCAGCTCCACTCACCTGTCCTTTGGTCCGTGTTTCTGGTTTGAGTCTCATTCTGGGAACAAAGCCCCTGTTCACAAGAATCTTCACCCTGAAATAAATCAATGGGGGAAGTTCATCCAGGGATTACAGAGGGCAGTGTTGTAAACACACTGATAGTGGGTGCAGTGAGGGAGCCAATGGGTTATCACTGAGCACCAGGTTTACACCGGTTTTGTCCCAAAGCACCATCAGCTCATGGTGCAGGTCACCTTCAATGTCTGGACTACCAGGAAAATGGATTATAATCCCAAATTACTTGTGACTGTGTTGAAAATTTAGCCACATGGGCATTTAAAAAGAAATACAAGCCAAAAGTTACATAGAAACAGGAGTCCATTCAGCCCCTTCAGCTTGCTTCACCATTTGATATGATCATGGATGATCTCATCTCAGCCTCAACTCCAATTTCCTGCTCACTCCCCATAACCATGTTGCCTGTTACTAATTAAAATCTGTTCATCTCCTCCTTATGTGTTTGGGGTCATGACAAAGTAGGAACCGGGGCTGCCCATTCAATTTCTCAGGCCTATCTCACCATTCAGACAGACCATGGCTGATCTGTGGCCTAACTCCATATTCCAGCCTCTGGCCCATACCCCTTAATACTTCTGCTGAACAAAAATATATCCATCACGGATTTAAAATTAACAACTGATCCAGCATCCACTGCCATTTGTGGAAGAGAGTTCCAAACCTCTACCAAGCTCTGTGTCAAAATGCTTTCTAAGGGGAGGTCAGTGTTGAATCATTGTCTGCTTGAACAGTTATCCAGGGTATGTGGCTAGGAAAGGTTCAGAGGGATATGGACCAGACACAGGCAAATGGGCTACTTCAGTTTAGGAAACCTGGTTGGCCTGGCCTAGTTGGACCGAAGAGCCTGTTTGCATGCTGGGTGATTTTATGACTGTCCTGAACTGTCTGGCCCTAATTCAGAGACTCTGCTCCTAGTTCTAGAATCCTCAACTACTGGGAACAGTTTCTCTTCATCTACTCTGACGTCTGTAAATACCTTGAAGACTTTTCTCAGATCAGCCCCTAACTTGCTTAATTCGAGAGAAAACAGGCCTGATTTGTTTAATCTCTCCTCATAACTCAACACCAAAGTTCAGGTATCATTCTTATAAACCTACGTTGTACTCCCTCCAAGGCCAATCTATCCTTCCTGAGGTGTGGTGCCCTGATCTGCGTAGCTGGCTGAGATGTAACTTCAGTGCCTGTGCGGATTATACTGTATTCAAAAGAAACCCAGAATGTTGCACCTAAGCAGTGCCAAGGGAACTTCAGACAGGAACACTTCAAAGGGAGAGATGCCATTCAATACTCGAACTATAACTACCTGTGCATTGTGTCCCAGTCTGCTACCAAATTGACAGAAAGGCAACCTTTGGATTCAGTTTGCGAGAACTGATACTGTCCTCACTTGTGGTTCAGGTTCCACTGGGCTACGGTGTGCTGTAAAGAGAGTGTGGTGCTGGAAAAATGCAGCCAGTCAGGCAGCATCTGAGGAACATAAGCTCTTCATCAGGAATCTGAGGGGGTGAGGGTGGGGGGGCTGAGAAATAAATGGGAGGGGTGTGGGGCCGGAAGAAAGGTAGCTGGGAATATGATAGTAAATGAAGGTGATAGGTCAGAGTGGAAGGTGGAACGGATAGATGGGCAGGAGGATGGACAGGTCAAGAGGTCACGAGGGCTGTGCCGAGTTGGAGGGTCGGATCTGGGATGAGGTGGGGGGAGGGGAGATCAGGAAACTGGTGAAATTGACATTGATCCTGTGCGGTTGGAGGGTCCCAAGGTGTAAGATGAGACGTTATTCTTATAGGCATCGGGTGTCTAGAATTTGGGGGAGGCGGGGAGTTGAAATGTTTGGCCATAGGGCGGTGGGGTTGTAAGGTGTCCCAGAGATGTTCCTGGAAACATTCTGTGTGTTGGCGTCCTGTCTCCCCAGTGTATAATAGACCACATCAAGAGTAACTGACTCAGTAGATGAGGTGTTTGGATCTGCAGGAAAATTTGAAGGTTCCTTTAGGGCCTTGGATGGAGGTGAGAGGGGAGGGATTGGCCCAGACAAAGCTGAGAACTTCCAGTAGTCATCCCTGTGTGGGCAAGTAAAAATTCTCGGATTGCTGAAAACAAGTCAACACTGTGCCTGTCAGAGGGCAGTGGACAGATGCCTTTTAGCTCGGTGCACAATTGAGAATCTCCAAATAACTGCTGCATTTGCAATGTAAGCCAGGATGGAATCATCCAAAGGTTCACAATTAATTCCTGCCAGATAAATGGATTGGAATATTTCTGTTTACTTGGACATTTTTGGATTCACCTCTAATTTATGCTTTAACAGCAAATAAACTTAGGCTTTCTTTAATGCAAGATGTTAAACTAATCATACCATAGGGCAACTGCTGCAGCTCAAAAAGAGGCAAGTGGTGTTATAGTGCAAGAAGAATAACCCGTTCCTGGGAGTGTTTAATGGGGGGACAATGTAGAAGCAGCTTTAATCTGTATCTAACCCCGTGCTGTCCCTGTTCTGGGAGTGTTTGATGGGGGGACAGTGTAGAGAAAGCTTCACTCTATATCTTTCCCTGTGCTGACACTATCCTGGGAGTGTTTGATGGGGACAGTGTAGCTTTGGTAGGTATTGGGAACCATGCTGGAGGGGAGAGTGCTGTGATGCTACGGGGTCAGTATCTGCAAACACTCAGTTTCCATACAAACATTATGTCATGGAATGGTATGACAGACTGGTTCTGTTCGGAGGTGGTCATGGTCAAACGCAGGCGGCTGACTGAATTCGTACCCCAGCTCGGTGCAGTGGAATGGAGTGATCACGTTGGCTCCAGTCTCAGTGCTGGACATCAGGCGCCCAGCCTCTTGGGCCTCTTTGTCTGGATCCACCCTCGATCGGGGCATGATGTAGAGTTCCTTGGAGTGGTCGAACCTCCCTCGGACCCTCACCCTCCGGTACTCAAGCTGCTTCAGTTCCAGCTGGCTGGGACAGAGAGGGACAAGGCTCAGAGTTTGTGTGACCGTGAAACAGCTGATAACAACCCACTCTGCACCCCCACCCAACAGGTCAAGAGCAGGGGACCAGGGCTGCAACTGTTCAGAGAAACTGTCAGCTCTCTCGCAGCTCCTGACTGGAAACAGTGAGGAGGGCCATGAGTCAATGAGATACTGTGTGTGTGTGTAAGGGTAAGGGCTGTTGTTGCCTTGAGGCACAGCACGGTGGGCCTGTGCGCAGGGAGACATCTGAGAATCAGTGAAGAGTCTGACTGACATGGCTGATACTGGGAGAATGTGACTCCGCATGGGGGGAGGGAAGCGAGGGAGCTTCCACTTCAAACAGGGGCTGGGGGACATTGTGGAATACTCTCCCTGAACTGAGCTGGGGTACCGAATATACTCAAGACACAGTGCCACTGACTCTTCATCGGCAACGGGCTGTGGGGTGCACATGGTACACTTACCCCTGGGGGGGGGGGGGGGAAGGGGGCTCAGTGTGAGTTACCCGGGGGGGGGGGGCTCAGGGGGAC
>NC_057739.1:45850914-45852140 GCF_004010195.1 Chiloscyllium plagiosum
TCTGTCACCCCCTCCAGCTCCTATACCCCCTCTCCATCTGTCTCCTCCCTACAACCCCTCCCCATCTCAGTCACCTCCCCCAGCCTCCTACACCTCCTTCCGATCTCTGTCACCTCCTCAGACCCCTGCACCTCTCCCCATATCTGTACACCTCCAATCCCAGCCTCTCAAGCACTCCCCCATTCCCTTGCCTGTTGGGACAAGATTAGTTTGGGATATCTGGTTGGCATGGATGAGTTGGACCAAAGGGGCTCTTTCCATGCTATACATTTTTATGATTCTAATGTCAAATTCAGTTTGATCAATCTTCCTGTGAATTCCGTTGGCACTTTTTGCACAACGTTAACGCTGGAATAGGAATGTCAGGATTTCCGAGCTGTGGCCGCAGCTGCCTACCTGAGAGTTTTGCTCTGACATGGGGAGAGACCAGCTCAGTCCCAGTGATAACTTCTGCTGAACAAGCATTCAGGAGCTGAGAGTGAAACAGAAAGCAAAGATTATAAAAGGCTTAACCCCTGATACTTCCCACAGGCCTCACTGATCCAACAGCCAATATCTCTCTTTCAATGTGAACTCACAGCTTAATAGAATCAGCTCAGGAGACCATTCAGCCCATTCAAATAAAGCCAGACCTTTAGAGAGAACTATCTCATTACAAAACACGTGAACAGAACAAAATATTCATCTCTGCAAGATTCTAGAAATTGGAGACAGACTGGCTTTTGGATCAATGGCTGGAGGTACTGGAAGCTGCAAAGGCTATGGGCCCTGACAACATTCTGACAATAATACTGATGATGCGTGCTCCCGAACTTGCCGCTCCTCGAGCCAAGCTGTTCTAGCACAGTCACAACATTGGTGCCCACCTGACAATGTGGTAAATTGTCCAGGTATATCCTGTACACACAAAGCTGGACAATCCAACTCGGCCAACTACAGCCCCATCAGTCTACGCTCGATAATTAGTAAAAGCAACGGAAGGGATAAACAGCAGTGCTATCAAGCAACATTTACAAGGGCAGAAATTGCAAGAGAAACTCAGCAGGTCTGGCAGCATCTCAGAGTCATAGAGATGTACAGCATGGAAACAGACCCTTCGGTCCAACCCGTCCATGCCAACCAGATATCCCAACCCAATCTAGTCCCACCTGCCAGCACCCGGCCCATATCCCTCCAAACCCTTCCTATTCATATACCCATCCAAATGCCTCTTAAATGTTGCAATT
>NC_057739.1:45855869-45858356 GCF_004010195.1 Chiloscyllium plagiosum
GGGTAGGTTCTTCACTCAGTGAGTCGTAAGTTCATGGAATGCCCTGCCAGTAGCAGTGGTGGACTCTCCCTCTTTATGGGCATTTAAGCGGGCATTGGATAGGTATATGGAGGATAGTGGGTTAGTATAGGTTAGGTGGGCTTGGATCGGCGCAACATCGAGGGCCAAAGGGCCTGTACTGCGCTGTATTCTTCTATGTTCTATGAGACCAGAATTGCACACAATATTCCAACAGTGGCCTAACCAATGTCCTGTACAGCCGCAACATGACCTCCCAACTCCTGTACTCAATACTATGACCAATTAAACTCCATCTGCCACCTCTCAGCCCATTGGCCCATCTGGTCCAGATCCTGTTGTAATCTGAGGTAACCCTCTTCGCTGTCCACTACACCTAGAATTTTGGTGTCATCTGCAAACTTACTAACTGTACCTCTTATGCTCGCATCCAAATCATTTATGTAAATGACAAAAAGTAGAGGACCCAGCATCGATCCTTGTGGCACTTCACTGGTCACAGGCCTCCAGTCTGAAAAACAACCCTCCACCACCACCCTCTGTCTTCTACCTTTGAGCCAGTTCTGTATCCAAATGGCTAGTTCTCCCTGTATTCTGTGAGATCTAACCTTGCTACTCAGTTTCCCATGAGGAACCTTGTCGAACGCCTTACTGAAGTCCATATAGATCACATCTACTGCTCTGCCCTCATCAATCCTCTTTGTTACTTCCTCAAAAAAAACAATCAAATTTGTGAGACATGATTTTCCACGCACAAAGCCGTGTTGACTATCCCGAATCTGTCCTTGACTTTCCAAATACATGTATATCCTATCCCTCCACCACCGATGTCAGGCTCACTGGTCTATAGTTTCCTGGCTTGTCCTTACCACCCTTCTTTAACAGTGGCACCACATTAGCCAACCTCCAGTTTTCCAGCACCTCAACCTGTGACTATCGATGATACAAATATCTCAGCAAGAGACCCAGCAATTACTTCTCTAGCTTCCCACAGAGTTCTAGGGTACACCTGATCATGTCCTGGGGATTTATCCAGACATCCAGCACTTCCTCCTCATCCAGCACTTCCGCATTTTGCAAGATGTCACCATCTATTTCCCTACATTCTATATCTTCCATATCCTTTGACACAGTAAATACTGGTGCAAAATACTCGTTTAGTATCTCCCCCATTTTCTGTGGCTCCACACAAAGGCCGCCTTGCTGATCTTTGAGGGGACCTATTTTCTCCCTAGTTGCCCTTTCATCCTTAACGTATTTGTAAAAACCCTTTGGATTCTCCATAATTCTATTTGCCAAAGCTGTCTCATGTCCCTTTTTGCCCTCCTGATTTCCCTCATAAGTATACTCCTACTGCCTTTATAGATTTACTCGATCTATCCTGTCTACACCTGACATATGCTTCCTTCTTTTTCTTAACCAAACCCTCAATTTCTTTAGTCATCCAGCATTCCTTATACCTACCAGCGTTCCCTTTCACCCCAACAGGAATATACTTTCTCTGGATTCTTGTTATTAGATTACATTACAGTGTGGAAACAGGCCCTTCAGCCCAACAAGTCCACACCGACCCACCGAAGCGCAACCCACCATACCCCTACATTTACCCTTTACCTAACACTACGGGCAATTTAGTATGGCCAATTCACCTGACCTGCACATCTTTGGACTGGAGGCGGGAATTGAACCCAGGTCTCTGGCGCTGTGAGGTAGCAGTGTTAACCACTGTGCCACCGTGCCGCCTGTGGTAGGGAAACAGAATTAACACTGTGTCCAGTGATCATTCTATAGAATGGTGATGAACAGTCTGTCGAGTAACTGAACACAGAAGCTGGGAATACTGCAGTGAAAAACTCACCTCCTTACTCCGCAAAGCCTGTCCACCATCTACAAGACCCTTCCCCGCTTGCCTGGATGATGCAGCCCCAACAGCCAAGAAGCTCAACACCATTCAGGACAAAGCTGCCTGTTTACAGAATACAGCAAAGAGGAGGCCCTTTCCACAACACACATCCACAAACAGTCAACCCCATCTCACCGACACTCAGTAACAGCAGAGTGTACAAGAGGCACAGCTGAAATTCAGTGCTGCATGTCAGAACTGGGGGTGACCCTTTGAGGGATGGAAGGGAACTGTGAATGTACTGAATTCTGAGAACTCTCAGCTTCTCCCCATCAGTCTCAAAGGCAATACAGTCCCTTCATCAGAGAGTCTGTGCAATGGTGACATCACCCTACCAACCCCACAAAGAAAATTCCACAGCTGAGCAGGGGGAAAGGGAGAGACAGTTCAGGGGTGATTCCAAGGGCAGGGCATGATCTTGGAGGGTGGGTTTGATATTTGGGTTGGGCGGGTGGTGGGGAGATGAAGACAGACTGGTAGGTCATGGATGATCCTGTGGGTGGAGAGAATTGGTGCAGTAGGTGTTGAGAGGTGGTGGTGGTTTTGGGGAGAGGGATAGGAGGAGG
>NC_057739.1:45859299-45860397 GCF_004010195.1 Chiloscyllium plagiosum
GTTGGAAATGTGTTGCTGGAAAAGCGCAGCAGGTCAGGCAGCATCCAGGGAACAGGAGAATCGACGTTTCGGGCATAGGCCCTTCTTCAGGAATGAAGAAAGTTTGTCCAGTAGGCTAAGATAAAAGGTAGGGAGGAGGGACTTGGAGGAGGGGAGTTGGAAATGTGATAGGTGGAAAGAGGTCAAGGTGAGGGTGATAGGTCAGACTGGGGTGGGGGCGGAGAGGTCGGGAAGAAGATTGCAGGTTAGGAAGGCGGTGCTGAGTTCGATGGATTTGACTGAGACAAGGTATTTCCCCTCCCCCCACCTTGTCTCAGTCAAATCCATCGAATTCAGCACCGCCTTCCTAACCTGCAATCTTCTTCCCGACCTCTCCGCCCCCACCCCAGTCTGACCTATCACCCTCACCTTGACCTCTTTCCACCTATCACATTTCCGACACCCCTCTCCCAAGTCCCTCCTCCCTATCTTTTATCTTAGCCTGCTGGACCAACTTTCCTCATTCCTGAAGAAGGGCTAATGCCCGAAACGTCGATTCTCCTGTTCCCTAGATGCTGCCTGACCTGCTGCGCTTTTCCAGCAACACATTTTCAGCTCTGATCTCCAGCATCTGCAGACCTCACTTTCTCCTCTTCTGTGGTTATCCCCATTTCAAACAAGTATGCTGTTTTGGAAAATGTAGGGGGTTATTGATTCACAGGGGAATGTAGCACAAACAGCCAAGTTTCTGGTATTGAGACTGGCTCTAATGCAATGAGGGGTACATCAGGTCCCAAGAGATTAATTGTGTTAGGGGATTCTGTAGTCCAAGGTACAGACAGATGATTCTGTGGTCAGCAGCAAAAAATTAGAATGGTGTGTTGCTTCCCTGGTGCCAGGATTAAGGATATCTCAGAGAAGGTGCAGAATTTTCTCAAGGGGGAGAGAGGCCAGCGGAGGTCATTGTTCACATTGGAACCAATGACATCGGAAGGGAAAAAGGTTGAGATTCTGAAGGGAGATTACAGAGAGTTAGGCAGGAATTTAAAAAGGTCCTTGAGAGTCGTAATGTCTAGATTACTCCCGGTGCTACGAGCTAGTGAGGGTAGGAATAGGAGG
>NC_057739.1:45860897-45884272 GCF_004010195.1 Chiloscyllium plagiosum
TTGTCCAATTTCTATACCCTTATTTTTCAGTTGCTGAGCTTGTATTTCTGGTTTTCCTTTTTAAATGATTTTTATTTTACTTGAGCAGCTGCAGGTTGCAACAAATCCCGCCCTTCAGAATTTTTGAAAGGCTGCCGCTCTTTTTAATACACTGTACCTGACACACACTTCCTTCTGTTAGTTTTACAAAATCTGTCCGTGGATACCTAGGGTATCCTGGACCTGCTGCCCTTGCTCTTTATTCTTCGAGGAACATGCTGGGCCCTGAATGGTCATTGGGATTTGCTCCAGCTCAAGGTGGGGGCTGCAGAGCCTTCAGCTGACCTTGTAGCTGAGCAGAATGTGGCACACCAGCCAAGGGTACATCTGGACTGAACAAAGACATGAATGAGGGTTTTAGCAGCCGATGAGCTGGAACAAGTTAGGCAATGTTACAGAGGTGCAAGGAGAAGGTCTCCGCTTTCTCTTGGATGTGGAAGAGAATCAAATCCCGAGGGCTATGTTGCCAAGAGGCCACAAGCGGTAGAGAAATAGGGAGGTGTTCTGTCAATTTGATTTACTCCATGTGATATCAAGAAATGTTTGGAGGCACTGGATACTGCAAAGGATATGGGGCCTGATGATAAAAGTACAAATTTGAGACGGCCCAGGGAATCCCTTGTGAATTCAACCTGTAAGGCTCACTTGGTTCATCCCGGAGATCATACTCTTTGGAAGTCTGGAATAAAAAAAACTCTTACAGACAGTTTAGTTTAATTTTAGTCATCCCATTTATTTACCAATAACATCACTGTTACAACATAACGCTGAAACCTGTAAGCGAAACTAACTCGGCTCTAATAACCGAGGAGAGCAGGGCACCAGCTCTTCAAGAGCCCTAGCAGGCTACTCCATTTTACTATCTCAGACACTAGTTTACAAAGGCAGTACTGTCACAAACACAAAAGGTAAGGAAAGCACTGCATATTCTGAACTAGACAGATAATAGTAAACAACAATAATTTGGGAGAAAAGTTAATTGATACAGAGTTTTGTTCCGAGGTCAGAATTAAACATAGTTTATTAATTTCACAAATGAACAGCCGTGAATGTTATCACTCAGTGTCTAGGTTATACAGATTTGCTGATGTTAAGGCAAATGTTCTTAATGATCTTACCCTCCCTGCCTGTGTATTTTCTAGTGCGCAGCAATAGTAGGGAAGACTTATGTTCCAGAACTTGCTGCTTCCCTAGCCAAGCTGTTCCAGAACAGTTACAACACTGGCATCTATTCACTCATGTGGGAAATTGCCCAGGTATGTCTTTTATGAGAGTGACAACCAAATTTGATCAAGCGCAGTATCGAGGAGCCCTAGCTCAACTGGAATCAACATGAATCAGGGGAAAACTGATGAATGCAGTGCTACAGGGATCAGTGCTTGGGGAGGTGGGGAGGGGGAGGGTTGGAGAGAGAGAAAGAACAGTTTACAAGATTGGCTAACATAGGGACCAGCAGGAGATGTTAATTGGTCGCAGTTCCGTGGGAAAAAGATTGAGAGATCAGAAGGTGGATCTCATGTAGGAGATAATGCAAGAATGGAGTTGGGAAAGAATCTTGAGAAAGATAACCAAGTTTGCAGATGACAGTAGGATGAGTGGTAGAGCAAAGTGTGGAGAGGACTGTGAAACTTTGCAGAGGGACATTGTTTAAGTAAGTGGGCAAAAGTCTGGCAGTTGAAGTACAGTGTTAATAAATGAGAAGCATCCAGTTTGGTAGAAATAACAGTAAAAAGAACTATTATTTGAATTGTAAAAAATTACAGCATGCTGTTTGTTCAGAGGGACCTAGGTGTCCACGTGTATGAATCACAGAAGGTTGGTCTGCAGGTGCAACAGTTAAACATAGAACAGTACAGCACAGAACAGGCCCTTCAACCCACGATGTTGTGCCGACCACTGATCCTCATGTACGCACCCTCAAATTTCTGTGACCATATGCATGTCCAGTAGTCTCTTAAATGTCCCCAATGACCTTGCCTCCACAACTGCTGCTGGTGCCTCTTCGTAGGATATGTGGTACAATCCATCTTCCGCAACTACATTGGCCCCACCCCCCACCTTTTCCTCCATTCCTGAAGAAGGGCTTATGCCCGAAACGTCGATTCTCCTGTTCCCTGGATGCTGCCTGACCTGCTGCGCTTTTCCAGCAACACATTTCCAGCTCTGATGTGGGAGCTGGCTGATCACATTGTGAATGGCAGTGACCACATCTGCAGCAACTGTTGGCTGCTGGAAGATCAGAATTGATTATCTGGAATCTGAGCTTCAAACGCTGTGGCACATCTGGGAGGGGGACAGTTACCTGGACGCTTTGTTTCAGGAGGCAGTCACACCTGGTAGATTAAGTAATTCAAATTCAGTTAGTGATCAGGAACAACAGGGTGTGACTGTAAGTGAAGCACGTAGGGGGATTCTGAGTTCAGGAGTGGAGGAACCTCAGCACTTGACCTTGTCCAACAGGTATGAGATTTTTGCTCTCTGTATGGATGAGGAAAAGGGCTGTGGACAGGATGAGCCAGCTGACCATGGCATCATGGTACAGAAGGCCGTTCAACAGGGGGAAGCAAAAAGACAAGTAGTTGTTTTAGGGAATTCTATAATTAGGGGGACAGATAGTATCCTTTGTGAGCCAGATCGGGAGTCCCGCATGGTGTGTTGCCTGTCCGGTGCTAGGGTGCATGATATCTCCGACTGGCTTGAAAGGATATTGGAGCTGGAGGGAGAGGATCTAGTTGTTGTGGTCCCATGTTGGCACAAACAACATAGGCAAGGCTAGGAAGGAGGACCTGTTTGGGGAGTATCAAGCACGAGGAAAGAAATTGAAAAACAGGTCCTCGAGGGTCATAATCTCTGGATTACTGCCCAAGTCACGTGCTAATTGGCATAGGGATTAGAAAATTAGGAAAGTAAACACGTGGCTAAGAGATTAGTGTGGGAAAGAGGGATTTTATTTCATGGGACATTGGTATCAGTTTTGGAACCGGGGCGATCTGTACTGATGGGATGGTCTCCACCTGAACCAATCTGGAACCAGTGTTCTGGTGAAAACGATAAATACGGTGGTCACTAGTTCTTTAAACTTCTGAGTCGGGGCGGGGGGGTGAAGGTGAAGGGAAAGGGAAAGCAACAGGGAGTATGGAGTTAAGTAGAAAGATAAGCAGCAGGTTAGCATGTGTGCAGGGTTTAAGTTCGAGGTAGACTAGGAATGAAGCAAAAGGAAGGATAACTTTGGACATATTACTAGAGGTGTTGGAATACATGAGGATAAGAAAATTAGCCTTAAGGTGCTTAACCTGAATGCTCGTAGTATTCGTAACAAAGTAGATGAATTAACAGCACAAATCATCGTGAATGATTATGATGTGGGAGGCATCACAGAGACATGGTTGCAGGGGGTTCAGGACTGGCAGTTAAACATCCAAGGATATTCAACTTATTGAAAAGACAGGGTGCCTTGTTAGTTTAGAATGACATTAAATCTATGGCACTGAATGCCATAGGGTCAGATGATATGGAGTCTGTGTGGGTAGAGATGAGAAACCACAAAGGCAAAAAAAACCACAATAGGAGTTATGTACAGACCTCCCAGCAGTGGTCAGGTCCAGGGGCGGAAGATGTACCAGGAAATAGATAGGGCATGTTGGAAAGGCAAGGTCACGGTGATCATGGGGGACATCAATATGCAAATGGACTGGGTGAATAATGTTGTGGGGGGATCCAAAGAAAGGGAATTTATGGAATGCTTACAGGATGGCTTTTTGGAAAAGCTTGTGATTGAGCCCACAACGGAGCAGGCTATTCTGGATTTAGTGCTACGTAATGAGCCAGACTTTATAAAAGATCTTAAAGTAAGGGAACATTTCAGCGATAATAAAATGGTGGACTTCAGTCTGCAGATCGGTGCGAGAGAAGGCAAAATCGGATGTAATGGTGTTACAGTTTAATAAAGGTAATTACAAGGGTATGAGAGAGGAACTGATGAAAATCGACTGGAAGCAGAGCCTAGTAGGGAAGACAGTAGAGCAACAGTGGCAGGAGTTTCTGGGTGTAATGGTGGACGCAGTACAGAGCTTCATCCCAAAGAAAACGATGATCCGGGGAGTGGGGGGGTGGAATTAGACAGCCATGCCTGACAAAGGAAATCAGGAAATGTATCAAAGGAAATGAGAGAGCCTATAAAGTGGCCAAGAGCACTGGGAATTCAGAAGGTTAAGAAGACTACAAAAACAAACAGAGGATGGCAGAGAGAAAAATAAGGAAGGAGAGAATCAAATATGAAGGTAAGCTAGCCAGTAATATTAGAAATGATAGTAAAAGTTTCTTTCAATACATAAGAAGCAAACAAGAGGCAAAAGTAGAAATTGGGCCACTCCAAATTGATGCAGGAAGGCTAGTGATGGGAGATAAGGAACTAGCTGAAGAACTTAATAAATACTTTGTGTCAGTCTTCACAGTGGAAGACATGCAAATCCCAACAATTAAAGAGAATTAAGGGGCAGAGTTGAGTATGGTAGCCATTACAAAAGAGAAAGTGCTTGAAAAGCTGAAAGATCTGAAAATTGATAAATCCCCTGGTCCAGATGGGCTACATCCTAGTGTTCTGAGGGCGGTGGCTGAAGAAATAGCGGAGGCGTTGGTTGTAATCTTTCAAAAAATCACAAGAGTCAGGGAAAGTCCCAGATGATTGGAAAATCATTGTTGTAATGCCCTTGGTCAAGAAAGGATCAAGGGGGTAAATTCAGAACAGAAATGCGGAGACATTTCTTCAGCTAGAGAGTGGTGGGCCTGTGGAATTCATTGCCGCAGAGTGCAGTGGAGGCTGGGACACTAAATGTCTTCAAGGCAGAAATTGATAAATTCTTGATGTCACAAGGAATTAAGGGCTACGGGGAGAATGCGGGTAAGTGGAGTTTAAATGCCCATCAGCCATGATTGAATGGCAGAGTGGACTCGATGAGCCGAATGGCCTTACTTCCGCTCCTATGTCTTATGGTCTTAAGACAAAAGATGGAAAATTATAGGCCGATTAGCCTAACCTTGGTTGTAGGTAAAATTCTAGAATCCAGCGTTAAGGATGTGATTTCTAAATTCTTGGAAGTGCAGGGTCAGATTAGAACAAGTCAGCATGGATTTAGTAAGGGGAGGTCGTGCCCGACAAACCTGTTAGAATTCTTTGACGAGGGAACAAGTAGGTTAGACCAGGGAAATCCAGCGGATGTTATCTACCTCGACTTCCAAAAGGCCTTTGAGGTGCCTCACGGGAGGCTGCTGAATAAAGTGAGGGCCCCTGGTGTTCGAGGTGAGCTACTGGCATGGATTGAGGATTGGCTGTCTGACAGAAGGCAGAGAGTTGGGATAAAAGGTTCTTTTTCGGAATGGCACCTAGTGACAAATGGTGTCCTACAGGGTTCAGTGTTGGGGCTGTGGCTGTTCACGTTATATATTAATGATCTGGATGAAGGGACGGGGCATTCTGGCGAAGTTCGCTGATGATACGAAGTTAGGCGGACAGGCAAGTAGTTCTGAGGAGGTGAGAAGCTGCAGAAAGATTTAGACAATTTAGGAGAGTGGTCCAAGAAATGGCTGATGAAATTTAATGTGAGCAAATGCGATGTCTTGCACTTTGGAAAAAAGAATACAGGCATGGACTATTTTCTAAACGATGAGAAAATTTATTAAGCCAAAGTACAAAGGGATCTGGGAGTGCTAATCCAGGATTTTCTAAAGGTTGACTTGCAGGTTGAGTCCGTGGTTAAGAAAGCAAATGTAATGTTGTCATTTATCTCAAGAAGGTTGGAATGTAAAAGCAGCTGACACTTTATAAAGCTCTAGTTAGGCCCAATTTAGAATGCTGTGTCCAGGTTTAGGCCCCACACCTCAGGAAGGACATATCGGCAATGGAGCGTTTCCAGCAGAGATTCACACGGATGCTCCCTGGAATGGTAGGCCTAACAACATACGATGAGTGGCTGAGGATCCTGGGATTGTATTCATTGGAGTTTAGAAGGTTGAGGGGAGATCTTATAGAAACTTACAAGATAATGCGTGGCTTAGAAAGGGTGGACACTGGGAATTTGTTTCCTTCAGGCGGGGATACTAGTACCTGTGGGCACAGCTTTAGAATTAGAGGGGATCGATTTAGAATGGAATTTTACCTTCAGCCAGAGAGAGGTGGGCCTGTGGAAGTCATTACCATGGAGTGCAGTGGAGGCCAGGACGTTAAATGTCTTCAAGGCAGAGATTGATAAATTCTTAATCTTGCAAGGAGTTGGGGGATACGGGGAGAGTGTGGGTAGGTGACGTTGAAATGCCCATCAGTTGAATGGTGGAGTGGACTAGATGGGCCGAATGGCCTTACTTGCACTCCTGTGTCTTATGGCCTAAGCTGGGGGCTGCAGAGCTTCAGCTGACCTTGAGCATTTGGGGCAGCACGGTGGCACAGTGGTTAGCACTGCTGCTTCACAGCACCAGAGACCCGGGCTAATCTAATCTAATCTAATATGGAGAACGGAATGTAGTACGTCAGCCAAGAGTGCATCGAGACTGAACAAAGGCACTTATGAGGGTTTCAGTAGCCAATGTGTTAGGACACGGCGGCACATTGGTTCATTGGTTATCTCTGCAGCCTCACAGCACCAGGGAACGGGTTCGATTCCAGTCTTGGGCGACTGTCTGTGTGAAGTTTGCACATTCTCCTTGTCTGTGTGGGTTTCCTCAAGGTGCTCTGGTGTCTTCCCACGATCCAAAGATGTGCTGGTTAAGTGAATTGGCCATTCTGAATTGCCTGTAGTGTTCAGGGATAAATATAGGATGGAGAAAGTGAGGTCTGCAGATGCTGGAGATCAAAGTTGAAACTTTATTGCTGGAACAGCACAGCAGGTCAGGCAGCATCCTGGGTACAGGAGATTCGACGTTTCGGGCACAGGCCCTTCTTCAGGAATGTGTCCTTATAAAAGATTCCTGAAGAAGGGCCTGTGCCCGAAACGTCGAATCTCCTGTTCCCTGGATGCTGCCTGACCTGCTGTGCTGTTCCAGCAATAAAGTTTCAACGATAAATATAGGATATTAGGGTAGGGGAATGGGTCTGGGTGGGTTACTCTTCAGAGGGTCGGTGCGGACTTGTTGGGCCGAAGGGCCTGTTTCCACACTGTAGGGAATTCTGTGATCAAGTCGGGCAACGTTACAAAGATGCAAAGAGAAGGTGTCAATTTTATGTCGGATATAGAACAGAACCAAATCCAGAAGATTGTGTTGCCAAGAGGCTACAGCAGTTCAGAAATAGGGAGATGATCAGTCAATTCGATTTACTCCACATGATATCCTGGAATGTTTAGAGGCACTAGATACTGCAAAGACTTTGGGGCCTGACAACATTCCAGCAATAGTAGTGAAGACTTATGCTCCAGAACTTGCCACTTCCCTAGCCAAACTGTGCCAAGAGAGTTACAACACTGGCGTCTACCCATTTTGTTTTTAATTGCCCAGGTATGTCTTTTATGAGTGTGACAGCACTTGACACTAAGACGACACTTGATCAAGTGTAACGTCAAGGAACTTTAGCAAAACTGGAATCAGTGTGTTTCCAGGGAAAATTCTCCACTGGTTGGAGTTATACCTGGCACAAAGGAAGATGATTTATGTTTGTTGGAGGTCAGTTATCTGTGCTCAAGAGCAACTGGCATGAAGAATCATGAGCCCAACCATCAGTGACCTCTCTATCATAAGGTCAGAAGTGGGGATGTTTGCCAATGATTGCACAATGTTTAGCACCATTCACAACTCCTCAGATATTGAAGTAACCCATGTCCAAATGCAGTAAGATCTGATCTGGGCTGATCAGTGGCAAGTAACATTCACACCACACAAATGCCAGGCAATGATGATCTCTAATAATGGTGTGGAGGTGCTGGTGTTGGACTTGGGTAGACAATGTCAAAAGGAGCAAAGCTCTGAAAGCTTGTGATTTCAATTAAACCTGTTGGATTTTCACCTGGTGTTGTGTGACTTCTGACTTTGTCCATCTCCAATAAGAGAGATTCTAAATATTGTTCTTCTCATATAGTAGAGTTACCATCACTGTAATGTAACACCTCACTTTTAAACATTTGATGAAATTCTTTGAGGAAATAACAAGCAGAATGGATGAGGATATCCAGTAGACATAGTGTGTTTGGCTTTCCAAAAGGCATTTGAGAAGGTGCCACCTCAAAAGTAAATACACAAGATAGGAATTCATGGTGTAAGAGGTAACATATTAGAATAGATGGAGGATTGGTTAGCGAACAGGAAACGGAATAGGCACAAATGGATCATTTTCAAGTTGGTAAGATGTGATGTGTGCAGTACCCCAGGGATTGTGCTGGATACAAGATTGGCTAATATGGCGACCAGCAGGGGAGATTGAGCGGTTGCCATAGTGGTTCTGTGGGAATAGGATCGAGGGGTCAGGAGGCCATAGAGTCAGAGGTGTACAGCACAGAAACAGACCTTTAAGTCCAACTTGTTCATGCCGATCAGATATCCTAACCTAATCTAGTCCCATTTGCCAGCACTTGATCCATATCCCTCTAAACCCTTCCTATTCATATGTCCGTCCAGATGCCTTTTAAATGTTGTAATTGTACCAGCCTCCTCCACTTCCTCTGGTAGCTTATTTCATACAGGCACTACCCTCTGTGTGAAAAGGTTACCCCTTAGGTTCCTTTTAAACTTTCCCCTCTCATCCAAAACCTATGCCCTCTAGTTCTAGACTCCCCGATCCCAAGGATAAGACCTTGTCTATTTACCCCATCCATACTCCTTATAATTTTATAAGTCTCTATAAGGTCACCCCTCAGCCTCCAACAATCCAGAAAAACAACCTATTCAGCTTCTCCCTGTAGCTCAAACCCTCCAACCCTGGCAACATCCTTGTAAATCTTTTCTGAACCCTTTCAAGTTTCACAACATCCTTCCGATAGGAGGGAGACCAGAATTGCACACAATATTCCAAAAGTGGCCTAACCAATGACTTCCCAACTCCTATACTCGATGCTCTGTCCAATAAAGGAAAGCATATCAAACGCTGACTTCACTATCCTATCTACCTGCAACTCCGCTTTCAAGGAACCTATGCTCCATGGTCACTTTGTTTAGCAACACTCCCAAGGACTTTACCATTAAGTGTATAAGTCTTGCTTTGATTTGCCTTTCCAAAATGGATTTAATGGAGAAGATTCAGCAAGAGGGAAAGTAGGAGAGAATCTTGAGACAGATGAAAATTCGGGGAGAGTTGAAGTGAAGGTTTAGAAGGAAATAAACTATGGTGTCCCGGAGGGAACAATCCCTGCGAAATCCAGACAGGAAGAGTAAGGGGAAGATGAGTTTGTTAGCGGTGTTCTGCTGGCGTTTTCTAACATGCCAGAGAATGATCCTTTGAATGTGGAGGTTAGTGGGATGAAAAGTGAGGGCAAATGAGATATTAAAGGGTTAATTTGTTCTGCTGATCTGCAAGAAATTGGATGTTCTGAGGCTAGGGTGGGATGTGTCTGTCATACAGGTAGAATGTAAGGAAATTACATTCCCATCCCTTGCCATTCAGAGCCATTTGAATGGCCATTTCCTAGTTACTCAGAGTAAAAGAATTGCATTACCATCCACTATTCAGAAACCAATGAGAACATTGCAGTTGGAATTTTGACTACTCCTTGCAGTTTAAAAAATGATTCACAACAGATTTGGCCATTAAGGGATGATTTACATTATATTGTTTCTGGAGATAATCAGGTCACTGCATTGTGTCTTGAGTGGCATGTGACTGTGGGGGGATGGCTGGGAGTTGTCTTGAGGGCATTACTGACTGTGATGTAAACATTTTGTATAAAGGAAGGACTGTTTCCTTTGTTCAGGGAAATCCCTTGACAAGGCTTCACAAGCATTGCAAAGTGTGTTAAAAGGTTCCTCAGAAAGCTTGTACTACTTGTCTAATAAAATTTTGGTTGTTCATGGAAATTGGTGTGTTGCAGTTGAATCAAGTATGTAAGAATCTCAAGAAAGAAAGAACACAACACAAGCTGTTCCCCTCATGCCTCATGTCTGCATTTTACAGTGATCATTCTCTCCAGGGCATCCTAATCTATTCCACAAATACCAACACCACTTCCCCTCTCCACGGTACTTTCCCATATAACTGCAGAACGTGCAACACCTGCGCCATCTCCTCCTCCCTGCTGAACATCCAAGGGCCTGAACAGTCTGGGTGGCATGGTGGCTCAGTGGTTAGCAATGCTGCCTTACAGCGGCAAGGATCAGGTTTGATTCCAGCCTTGAGTGACTGTGTGGAGTTTATGCATTCTTCCTCTGTCTATGTGGGTTTCTTCCGGGTGCTCCGGTTTTCTCTCACAGTCCAGAGATGTGCAGGTTAGGTGAATTGGCCATACTGAATTGCTCATAGTGTTCAGGGATGCGTAGGTCAGTTGCATTTGTCAGGGGTGAGAGTGTGGTGCTGGAAAAGCACAGCCGGTCATGCAGCATCTGAGGAGCAGGAAACGTTTCGGGCATAAGCCCTTCATCAAGAATGAGGTTTGTGAGCCGTGGGGGTGAGAGATAAATGGGAGTGGTGGGGCTAGGTAGCTGAGGATGCGATAGGTAGATGAAGGTGGGGGAGAAGGTGATAGGTTGGAGAGGAGTGTGAAGCGGATGGATGAGAAAGCCCATGGACAGGTCAAGAGGGCGGTGCCTCGTTTGAGACTTGGGACTGGGGTAATGTGGAGAGAGGGGAACTGAGGAAACTGGTGAAATCCACACTAATCCAATGTGGTTGCAGGGTCCCAAGGCAGAAGATGAGGCGTTCTTCCTCTAGGCATCAGGTGGTTAGGGTTTGTCGATGGAGGAGGCTCAAGACTTGCATGTCTTTGGCTGAGTGGGAGGGGGAATGTAAATGTTCAGCCACGGGGTGGTGGGGTTAGTTGGTGCAGGTGTCCCAGAGGCGTTTTCTGAAATGATCCGCAAGATGGTGCCCAGTCTCCCTAATGTAGAGAAGACCACATTGGGTGCAATGGAAACAGTAGATAACATTGGCGGAGGTGCAGGAAAATTTCTGTCGGATATGGAAGGATCCTTTGGGGCCTCGGACAGGATGATGCGATGTATGTGGAGGTTGGTGGGGTGGAAGGTGAGGGCGAGAGGGTTTCTGTCTTTGTTACATTGGGAGGGGTGGGGTTCAAGGGCAGAGGTGCAGGAAGTGGAGGAGATATGCTGGAGGGCATCGTTGACCACATTAGAGGAGAAATTGTGATCTTTGAAGAAGGAGGTCACCTGGGATTTTCTAAGGTAGAATTCGTCATCCTGTGAACAGATGTGGCGGAAGCAGAAGAATTGGGAATAAGGGATGGTATTTTTACAGGAGGCCGGATGGGAGGAGGTGTAGTCCAGGTAGGTGTGGGAGTGGGTGGCTTTGTAGTAGATGTCAGTGGTTAGTTGGTCACCAGAGATGGAGGTAGAGAGGTCCAGGAAGGGGAGAGAGGTTTCTGAGATGGTCCAGATGAATTTGAAGTTGGGGTGAAAGATGTTAGTGAAGTTGATGACCTGTTCAACTCACTTGTGGGAGCCCCACCAATACAATCATTGATATAGCGGAGGAAAATGTGGGGATGGTGCCGGTGTAGCTGCAGAAGATGAGCTGTTCCACATACCTGACAAAGAGACAGGCAGAGATGGGACCTGTGCGTGTGCCCGTGGTTACCTCTTTGGTTTGGTGGAAGTGGGAGGATTAAGTAGAAGTTGTTAATGGTGAAGACCAGTTCAGCCAGGTGGATGAGGGTAAAAGTGGAAGGGTACCTGTTGGGATGGCATGAGAGAAAGAAACGGAAGGCTTGGAGGCCTTCATCGTTGCGGATAGGCATGTTATGGGGACTAGATGTCCGTGGTGAAGTGTTATGACATGGGCTAAACACTCCTGCTTAATTTGAAACAGCAACTCAAAATATTTATCCCATGCAGTAGTCTGTGAAAATTCGAGAGGCCAAGCATTATTTAAAGTAAAAATTAACAACTTTATTTTTAAAGTATAACAGAGAATAATTAACTAACAACTATTTACAATTCCTTCCTCTAACCTATCTTTTACCTTCCCCTTCTACAATACTAGTCTGATAAAACTCCCAGATAAGATTTACAAAACAAAACTTGTTATCTCAAAACCAGGCAGCTTTCAGTTTTCTTTGTATTTCTGTCTTTATTTTGGGGATTCTGCTTCACAGGTTACTGATCAATTTTAAAGGTAACTTTTAAAGAGCTATATTTCAGACTGTCTTTACATGCTGGTAGCTTGGCAGTTCTCCTCTCAACTGTTCAATTTCCCCAGGTCTTATACTGTCCAAGCATTAGATTGTGTCATTTAAGATTATCAATATACTAAATTCAAACTGGATTGGAGTCTGATATTTTTCGGGTATAATTTAAACTGATTGGCCTAATTCGAATCTGTTCTGTTGTTTCTGGGTAACCAGCTACCCTAGTTACCCCAGTAGCTGGAGCACCTGTTACATTGTATCTTCTTGAGAACACTTAGTGCAGTCCGTGCTAGCTTTTAACTCTCTTAAAGGTACAGTCACCCCCATCTTCATAACCGAAGATAAAACATAGGGGGCCAGGGAAACAAAGTCTTGTAGGAGGTGAAGGGTGTGGGTGGTGTCCTGAACGTGGTGGGGAGTTCCTGGATTAAGGGGGACAAGACAGTGTCAAGGTATGCAGAAATGAGTTCACTCCCTCCCATTCATCTGTCAGCCCTCTGGCCCACAAGCCACATTCCTGATGAAGGGCTTATACCTGAAATGTCAATTTGCCTGCTCCTTGGACACTGCTGACCGGCTGTGCTTTTCCAACACCACACTCTTGACTCTGATCTCCAGCATCTGCAGTCCTCATTTTCTCTGCATTAGTCAGGGGAAATGTCAAGTAATAGGTTAGGGGAATGGGTCTGGGTGGGATATTCTTCAGAGGACTGGTGTGGACTTGTTGGGATGAAAGGCCTGTTTTTACACTGTAGGGATTGTAGAATTCTGTGATTTCTAGGTGAAGCAGCATTTCACCTGTACCCCCTCCAACTTTGTGTATTGTCCTTTTTTTTGTAAATATATTTATTTGCAAATTTTTTTAACTTTACAAACATATGAAATTATTGCAAAATACAATCAATAACAAATATCATTATGATAAAAACAAAAAAAAAACAAATTACAATACAACTATTGACTACCAACTACTAACCTACCCTATAATACAAACAAACCCTAACACTGTGCAAAGCAATTCCAAAAAAAAAGAAAGAAAAGCAAAAAAAACCCACAAAATACAGCAAAGCTCCCAAACAAAGGAACGGGAGCATTGTATATATACCCATATTAACTCAGGAGTCCCCCTCCAGGGCCAAGGGCTTGAGAAATCTAACCAACCTGGTTAGACAAACGCCCTAGTTAGGGTAACTGACGAATCTATATCCAAATAACTCAAGTAGGGCTGCCATGTCTTATAAAAATGTTCTGTTGTGTGGTGCACCATGTTTGTAAAAAGTCCAAGGGAATGTGCTCCATAATTAATTTCTGCCATCCCAGCAAGCCCGATTCATCAAAATTTTCTTCCTTGCATAATATGCAAGAATATTAAATAGTTTCTTCACATGCCCGTCTAAAGATGGTAAATTTGGTAGACCCAAGAGGAGAGATATCGGGTCTACTTTGACTTCAGTCGTCAATACCCTCCCTATCTCTCCTGCCACGGTGCTCCAGTAAACACGGAGCCTGTGACCTGTCCAGAAGCAATGGGTAAGAGTACCTACGCTTATTTTACATTTGGGGCACACTGAAAATGCCCCTTTTTTAAACTTCGCCAGACGGTCTGGTGCCAGATGAGCCCTGTGCAGAACTTTTAACTGCGTAGCGCATGTCCTATTACAGATTGAGATCTTTCGAGTATTCTCCCATGTTTCGGAAGAGATCTCCACTCCTAGCTCTTGATCCCAGACCTCTCAACCGATTAATATCCTGCTAGGCCCTGCCACCCAGCAGGTGATAGAGGGCACTAACCGAAAGGGGGCTGGTGGAAAGTAGCAACAACCTCTCTGTATCGGGCTTATAGGGCTTAGTGAGAAGCACAATCTTCTTCTGGATGAAATCCCTAACCTGAATAAAACGGAAAAAAAATATCTGCCGGGTAACCCATATTTGCGGCTCAGTTGCTCGAAAGACATCATAATCTCCCCCTCAAACAAGTCTCCCAAACTAGAAACTCCTCTCGCTGCCAATAGTTTGAACCCTGAGTCCATCATTCCTGGTCGGAACCCTGACATGGCAACTATAGGTGTAAGTGGCGAAGTCTTGGATAAACAACCTTCACTCTGACGCATCGCCCTCCATGTCTTGACTGTACTAATGACAATGGGGTTCCGGCAGTGGTCCATAATTGTCCTCATCTTATCCATGACCAACAGGTTAATACCAATCCTAAAATTCCCAGACTTCACCCCGTTAGTGATGACCACGGCCAAAGGGTGGTGATATAAAACCTCCACCCACCTAGCAAAGACTCCACCCAACCCAAACTGTCCTAAGACATAAAAAAGATACAGCTATTCCGTCCAGTCAGATGCTTTCTCTGCATCTCAGGAAATCACCAACCCCTGAATCGATTGTTGCTGATAAACTTAGACCATATTCAGCAACCTCTTAATATTATTAGAGGACCTTCGGCCCCTTATAAAGCCTGTCTGGTCCTCTTTTAATAATATGGGGCAACACCCTTTCCAATCTCAGCGCCAGGATCTTAGACAGAATCTTGAAATCTGAATTTAATAGAGAAATGGGCCTGTATGAGGCACAATCCTCAGGAACCTTACCCTTCTTAAGAATTAAGGAAATATTAGCCTCTCTCAAAGATGGTGGTAGGCATTCATGCATATAGGAGTGATTGTACATCGCCAACATTGGCTCTGACAGAATCCCTATAAAGTCCTTATAAAACTCACCCGGGAAACCATCAGGGCCAAGCGCTTTCCCACTCTAAAGTTGCCTAGCTGCCTCCCGTATTTCCTGAACTGTCAAGGGGGCATTAAGGAGAGAGGCCTGTACCAAGGTTACCCCTGGGAGGTCCAGATTCTTTAAAAAGGTCTCCATTTTAGCCCTCCTGTCTTCACAATCTTCAGACCGATACAATTCAGAATAAAAGCTCCGAAAAGCCTCATTAATCTTTTTAGCGTCGTATATAAGGACCCCGGCGCTGTGTCTGATTGCAGTAATGGATTGGGGAGCATGCTTTTTCCTAGTCAGGTACTTCCCTGGCCTATCCCCATATTCGAACAGCCTTTGTCTCGCAAAATCAAGTTCTTTCTTTGCGTTCTGTGTCAGTATTGAATTCAAGGCAGCCCGGAGGGCCGTGATCCGCTGTAGCTTATTCACTGAAGGCCGCGCAAAATGTGCCGCTTCGGCGGCTTTCAACTGCATCTCAAGTAGATGCTGCTGTTCCTTCTTCTGTCGTTTCCGGCTAGCTGAATAGGAAATAGCTAATCCCCTAGCAAAGGCCTTAGCAGTCTCTCACAGCATAGACAGACTACTAGCTGTGCCTGAGTTGATAGTTAAGAATTCCTGAAACTCCTTCAAAAAGTATTCCACAAATTTGTAATCCTTAAGGAGAAAAGGGTCCAAATGCCAGTGCCGCAAATCTAGCCCTTCATTCTTGGCCTTAACCTCCAAATATACTGCCGCGTGATCAGAGATAGCTATATTCCCAATTTGACAAACCATAATCAAATGCAGAAAGGCCGAGGGAGCCAGAAAGAGGTCAATCCTCGTGTGACATTTATGTGGGTTTGAAAAAAAGGTGAAGTCCCTGCCAGTAGGGTGAAGACATCTCCAAAGACAGCCCCAACTCCTCGCATAAGTGAACCACCTGTTTGGCCTGCGAAGAAATATTTAGGGGCCCACAAGGCATCCTGTCCACTGTCGGATCCAAAAGACAATTAAAATCCCCCCCCCATAATAATGTGCTGTGTTCCAAAAGCACTCAACTTAGAGAAAGCACTAGTCAAAAATTTGAGGGGATACGCCAGAGGACAGTAGATGTTTAAAATGCCATACTCCTCCCTATGTATCAGGGTTTTAAGTATCACAAATCGTCCCAGCTCATCTTTCAACTGCTCTAATAATCTGAACGGAAGATTTTTCTGGATAAGTACCGCCACTCCCCCACTTTTAGTAATAAAGGATGAAAAGAATACCCGGTCATAACCCCCCTGTTGTAATTTCAGATGTTCCCCATCATCAAGATGTGTTTCCTGCAACAAAGCGATATCAACCCTTTCTCTCTTAAGGCAAGAAAGCACTTTTTTCCTTTTAACAGACTAATGACTTCCCTTAATGTTCCAGGTGCACCATTTAATATGATACTTAGCCATATCTCCTTTCAGAGACCCTTGAACCCCTTGGAGAGAGAACCCTGCTTACAAAGCGGCGAGCATAAATAAATAAAAACTCATAGAATCGAAAAATTATAAATACAAAAACTACTCCATCATAACTAAAAACAACTGTTACTACCAAAAAACTATAAACAAAACCAACTATAAAACCTTGAATGGAAGACTCTTCCCCTGCCCATAGGGGGCACTCACCGTACACATCCCCTCCTTCACAGCTCCTTCAAACCTGGACTGTGCCCCAGCCTGAGGCCGGAAAAAAAACAAGGAGACGATCCTTAAATCAACAGAAAGAAGACAGTCAGGATGAGCATTCCACCCATCCCTGGCTTCATGTCACCCCTACTTGTGACTAAAAGAGAAACAGAAAAACCAAAGAAAGAGGAAGAGACAACAAAGAACAGTCACAAAATTTCCCATCAGAAAATCCAGTTACTAAAAAATTTAGAAACAACTTATTCCAAGGTCTTTTCCCCACCCCCCCTTTCCAAAAAGGAAATTATTAGGGAGAAAGAAAGGCATAAAAAAAGGAAGGGAAAATATGGGGAAATATAGAAAAGAGAACAAATATTAACCGTATTCTTCAGGCCAATCCGTCTCTTTTAAAGTGTCCACAAAGTTTTTAGCTTTATTTGCTCAGTCAAATGGAGCACTGCGGGGCACCTCATGGAGTACTGGATGCCCAGGTTCCTCAGCCTCTTTTTAACTTCATCGAAGGACTTCCTCTTTCGAATTATAGCTGCAGAGAAATCCTGGAAAAACATGATTTTTGGCCCCTGGTACAGTAGTGCCTGCAGATATTTTCCCAGGGATCTGGAAGCTTCTATGACTTTTTGCTTGTTCTTGTATGGGTGGAAGTGCACTAGGACCGGGCAGGGTCTCTGCACCGCCCCTGACCTGTGCGCTGTAACCCGATAAGCCCTTTCAAACTGTAGCCTGCTGGACTCGATGTGAAGGCCCAAAAACTTCGGCAGCCAGCTTTCAAAGAAGCTGACTGGCTGCTCACCTTCCTCACCTTAAGGGAGCCCAACAATTCGGAGATTTATATTCCAACCTCGATTTTCGAGGTCGTTGATATGGTTTCGCAAGGCCCACACCTCTCGCTCCAGCACCTGGATCCGACTGGATGAGGACTCCATCGCAGCTTCCGAGGCCTTAATTCGACCCTCCACCTCCTCCAGCTGCTCCCTGAGGCCCTGGATCTCCTGCTCATGCTTCTGCAGCATGGATCCAATAGGTTGGACCCGGGCATGAATCTCTCCATGGATCTCCTCAATTGCAGCCCCAACTTTCATGGTAAGTCTCTCCATTGCCGCAGCCAATTCCTGTGAGTCTGTCAGGTCCCTGGGGGGGTTCAGGATGCAGGGGAGTGTCCTCCCTACTGCTGTTTGCTTGCTCCTTTTCCCTTTGGCATCCATCCCACTCCCAAATATTAACAAATATGTGATCTGTAAACTAATAATTCCACCACATAAGTTGGCCAGGGATGGCAAAAAAACGCCAGTATGCCTTGACTGTTAGGCAGAGCAGTCCACAGCAGTTCTACAGAATCGCCGCCATCTTGCCGAGTCCATATATTGTCTTTGCTGCACCCAATATGGCCTACTCTACATTGGAGAAACCAAATGCAGACTGGGTGACTGCTTTGCAAAACATCTCCAGTCTGTGCGCAAGCAGGACCCTGACCTTCCTGTAGCCTGTCGTTTTAACACAGTGTCCTGCTCGCATGCCCACATGTCTGTCCTCAGCATGTTGAAGTGTTCCAGTAAATAACAGCACAAACTGGCTGAATAACATCTCATCTTCAGACAAGGCACTCTACAGCATTTTGGATTTAATATTAAGTTCGACACCTTTAAATAGTGAATCATTCTCATTCCTTCCCTTTCTTTTAGCTTGTTATCATGTCCTGTCTCCCCTCCGTCTATCCCAGTGTCTATCCTTTCAAGTCTGGCAGGAGACAAATGATTGTTCTGCCATTCTCACATTCTGATCACTTAAAATGAATGGTCAACATCTTTTCTCCATCAGCACCCTACACCCACAATTTCTCCCCAGCCCAATAAAAAGTATTCCTCCACACTTCAGCTCTGATGAAGAGTCATCTGGACTTGATGGATGCTGTCGGACCCGTTGTGATCGCCTGCATTTGTACCAATTCCAACATCTGCAGTAATTTGTTCCTACTGGCAAGAGGGAGAGAGAGAGATTGGTGTAAAATCTGTCAGCACTGGTAGAGGCCACTCAGCGCATTACCACTGTACCAGTCTCTGCAAGAGCTTTCTAATCAGTTCCAGTTTTCCAGTTTTCTCTCCAAAGACCTGCAAATTTCTCTTTCTCAAGTATTTCTCTGATTCCCCTTTTAGAAAGTTCCTGTTGAATCTGCTCCCACTGCCCTCTGAGGCAGAACTTTTCAGATTACAACAACCTGCTGCATCAAGACTACTGTATTCTCCTCCTCTCCCCATCTGGCTCTTTGACCCATTCCCTACAATCTGTGTCCCTCTATTCACTGACTCTCCTCCCACTGGAAACAACTTCTCCTCATTGACTCAATCCAAACCCTATCCTGATTTTGAACACCTCGATTAAATAACCTGAAGGGTGGTGAGGGTTTCATGGTAATGTCACGAGATAAGTCATCGAGAAGCTCAGGCTCTGTTTTTGGAGATAGAACATAGAACAATGCAGCATAGAACAGGCCCATCGGCCCTCAATGCTGCGCCAACCTGTGAGCTAATCTAAACTCATCCCCCCTACACTAACCCATCATCATCCACATGCTTGTCCAAGGATTGTTTAAATCTCACTAATGTGGCTGAGTTAACTACATTGGCATGCAGAGCATTCCACGCCCTTACCACTCTCTGCGTAAAGAACCTGCCTCTGACATCTGTCTTAAATCTATCACCCCTCAATTTGTAGCTATGCCCCCTTGTACAAGCTGACGTCATCATCGTAGGAAAAAGACTTTCACTCCCCGGCATACCACAAAGGAACAGCAACAAGAGGGTAAAAGTGGCCAGTAACCTCCCTTTGATTAGATAGCCTTTACCACATTCCTCTCAAAGTGCTTCAAGAACTTCTCAGAATTTGCAAATGAATTTCCTGCTGTGGCGTTCCTGTATTAGGTTCCTTTTCTTGAGATTCTTACACACTCGATGCAACTGCAATACGCCAACCTTTTTTGCCGAGAGGTGCAAGGGAGGAGCGAAGGACTTCTGGGAAGGTGAGTCTAACTGTTTAAAAACCTTACTTCGGGCCTCGGAGCCTCCATTTGCCGAGAGGTGCGAGGGAGGAGCGAAGGACTTCTGGGAAGTCATATATTTGTGTGGTTGTGTTACCCGAAACACTACTTGGGTAGTGTCTCCCACCCATCCTCCTCCTCTAACCAAAAAAAAGGTTCTGTGCGCCAGATTGGTAAAATAACTAGTTTATTTTTTATTCCTTATTTTTCAACAGTCTAGGGGACAGAAAGGGAACCGGCAGGCAGTGCAGGGATCCCCTGTGGCCATTCCCCTCAACAATAAGTATACTGTGTTGGATACTGTTGGGTGACGACTTACCAGGGGAAAGCAGTGGGCACAGGGTTCTGGCTGAGAGTCTGACCCTGCTGCTCAGAAGGGAAGGGGGAAGAGGAGCAGAGCAGTAGTCATTGGGGACTGCATAGTTAGGGGGACAGATAGGAGGTTCTGTGGGGACGAGAGAGACTCACGGTTGGTGTGTTGCCTCCCAGGTGCCAGGGTTTGTGATGTCTCTGATCGTGTTTTTGGGATCCTTAAGGGGGAGGGGGAGCAGCCCCAAGTCATGGTCCACATAGGCACCAACGAAGAAAGATGGGGATTTAAGGCAGAAATTCAGGGAGTTAGGATGGAAGCTTAGAGCTAGGACGAATAGAGTTGCCAGTGCCACGAGCTAGTGAGGCGAAGAATAGGGAGCGAGAAGAGTTGAACACGTGGCTACAGGGATGGTGCAGGAGGGAGGATTTTGGATTCTTGGATAATTGGGCTCTTTCTGGGTAGGTGGGACCTCTACAAGCAGGATGGTCTTCATCTGAACCAGAGGGGTACCGATATTCTGGGGGGGAAATTCGCTAAGGCTATTGGGGTGGGTTTAAACTAATCCAGCAGGGGGATGGGAACCAAAATTGTGGTTCGAGTATAGAAAAGGTTGAGAGTAGAGAGGTCCAAAATCAAGTTTCAGGGACGCAAGATGGCACCGGCAAGCAAGAAGTTGGTTTGAAGTGTGTCTACTTCAATTCCAGGAGCATCCGGAATAAGGTGGGTGAACTTGCAGCATGGGTTGGTACTGGGGACTTTGATGTTGTGGCCATTTCGGAAACATGGATAGAGCAGAGACAGGAATGGTTGTTGTGGGTTCCAGGATTTAGATGTTTCAGTAAGAACAGAGAAGATGGTAAAAGAAGAGGAGGTGTGGCATTGTTGGTCAAGGACAGTACTACAGTTGCAGAAAGGATGTTTGGGGACTCGTCAACTGAGGTAGTATGGGCTGAGGTTAGAAACAGGAAAGATGTAGAGGAAAGGATAGCAAAGATGATTCTCGATAGGAGTGAGAGAGACAGGATAGTTGTCATGGGGGACTTCAACTTTCCAAATATTGACTGGGAACACTATAGTACGAGTACTATAGATTAGATTACTTACAGTGTGGAAACAGGCCCTTCAG
Source organism: Chiloscyllium plagiosum (assembly GCF_004010195.1). NCBI lineage: Eukaryota > Metazoa > Chordata > Chondrichthyes > Orectolobiformes > Hemiscylliidae > Chiloscyllium > Chiloscyllium plagiosum. The sequence continues at coordinate 45,882,070 of NC_057739.1, forward strand.
CCCAACAAGTCCACACCGACCCGCCGAAACGCAAATCACCCAGACTCATTCCTCTACATTTACCGTTTCACCTAACACTACGGGCAATTTAGCCTTGCCAATTCACCTAACCTGCACATTTTTGGACTGTGGGAGGAAACTGGAGCACCCGGAGGAAACCCACGCAGACACGGGGAGAATGTGCAAACTCCACACAGAGAATCGCCTGAGGCGGGAATTGAACCCGGGTCTCTGGTGCTGTGAGGAAGCAGTGCTAACCACTGTGCCACCGTGCCGCCCACATGACAGGTGAAATTGTGAGACTGGCTAAGAGGGGAAGGATGCATACATAAGGTCTAAGCGACTGAAGTCAGATGAAGCTTTGTAAGAATACCGGGAATGTAGGACCAATCTGAAATGAAAAATTAAGAGGTTATGAGATATCCTTAGCAATCAGGGTTAAGGAAAACCCCAAAACCTTTTATTCATATATAAGGAGCAAGATGGTAACTAGGGAAAGGGTTGGCCCACTCAAGGACAAATGAGGAAAGATATGTATGATGTCAGAGAAAATGGGTGAGATTCTTAATGAGTACTTTGCATCGGTATTCACCGAGGAGAGGGACATGACGGATGATGAGGTTAGGGATAGATGTTTGATTACTCTAGGTCAAGTCAGCATAAGGAGGGAAGAAGTGTTGGGTATTCTAAAAGGCATTGAGGTGGACAAGTTCCCAGGTCCAGATGGGATCTTTCCCAGGTTATTGAAGGAAGTGAGAGAGGAAATAGCTGGGGCCTTAACCGATATCTTTGCAGCATCCTTGAAAATGGAGGAGGTCCCAGAGGACTAGAAAATTGCTAATGTTGTCCCCTTATTTAAGAAGGGTAGCAGGGATAGTCCAGGTAATTATAGACTGGTGAGCCTGATGTCAGTGTTAGGGAAGCTACTGGAGAAGATACTAAGGGATAGGATATATACACATTTGGAAGAAAATAGACAAGAGTGATAGGCAGCATGGTTTTATGCAGGGAAGGTCATGTCTTACAAACCTAATAGAATTATTTGAAAAGATGACAAAGTTGATTGATGAGGGACGGGATGTAGATATCATATAAATGGACTTCAGTAAGACATTTGATAAGGCTGATGAAGAAGGTGAAGTCGCATGGGGTGAAGAGTGTTCTAGCTCGATGGATAGAGAATTGGCTGGGCAAGAGGAGACAGAGTAGTAGTGGAAGGGTCAGTTTTTGTCCATTCGTGTGCAGGAGGGCTTCCTGACACAGTATGTAGACAGGCCAACAAGGGGCGAAGCCACATTAGATTTGGTACTGGGCGGCATGGTGGCACAGTGGTTAGCGCTGCAGCCTCACAGCGCCAGAGACCTGGGTTCAATTCCTACCTCAGGCGACTGACTGTGTGGAGTTTGCACATTCTCCCTGTGTCTGCAGGGTTTCCTCTGGGTGCTTCGGTTTCCTCCCACAGTCCAAAGATGTGCAGGTCAGATGAATTGGCCATGCTAAATTGCCGGTAGTGTTAGATGAAGAGGTAAATGTATGGGTGGGTTGCGCTTTGGCGGGTCCGTGTGGACTTGTTGGGCCGAAGGGCCTGTTTTCACACTGTAAGTAATCTAATCTAATCTAATCTAATCTAATCTAATGAGTCTGGCCAGGTGTTAGACTTGGTAGTAGGTGAGCACTTTGGTGATAGCGATCACAATTCTGTTATGAATACTTTAGTGATAGAAAGGTGTATACCACTGGACAAGAGTTACAACTGGGGAAAAGGCAATTATGATGCGATTAGGCAAAATTTAGGAAGCATAGGATGGGGAAGGAAACTGCAGGGGATGGCCACATTAGAAATGTGGAGCTTATTCAAGGAAAAGCTCCTGTGTCCCCTAGATAAGTATGTCTCTGTTAGGCAGGGAGGAAGCTGTAGAGTGCGGGAGCCGTGGTTTACGAAGGAAGTGGAATCTCTGGTCAAGAGGAAGAAGAAGGCTTATGTTAGGATGAGATGTGAAGGTTCAGTTAGGGCGCTTGAGGAAAGGTAGCCAGGAAAGACCTAAAGCGAGAGCTCAGAAAAGCCAGGAGGAGACATGAGATGTTGTTGGCGGGTATGATCAGGGTAAACCCTAAGGCTTTCTATAGGTATTTAAGGAATAAAAGAATGACGAGAGTAAGATTAGGGCCAATCAAGGATAGTAATGGGAAGTTGTGTGTGGAG